>NW_022881600.1:55000-130534 GCF_003369915.1 Drosophila miranda
AACTTTTACATTCTTCACATAAGCAATCCCCCCATTGTGTTCTATTCGAAATTCCAATGAATGTGAACATTCATTCATTTTTGGCATTTACTTTGCTTCCATGCATTTGTTTTACAATTACACATACCATACCATTAAATACTTGTAACCGCTTAAAATCATTAATAAAGCGAGGAAAGAACTGAAGCATCCAAGCGATTCTCAATGTCTCAAAGTGCTTACATAATCGTATATGGCATGACTAAGGCCAGCCAGCGATCGCTGGAAATGAAGTTCTGCTGTGGGTATGCGGTCATTCGGCTGGTATGCCGTGGCGAGGGCGTCGACGGCGATAAAGCGCCTACTAATAAGGCAAGCCAACCTCTTCTAATTTTAACCAAAGGCAAACGGCAGGGAAAACATCAGTTTGCAGGAAATCGTCTGATAACCAATCACTTGGCTAACTTGTGCCTCATTCCTCTTGTTTGCGATTGCTGCTGCTGCTCACTCGCATGCGGGTGTGATTCAGCACAGCCTCCACTCCACCACACTTGGCTTCGGTCCGCTTATCAGGCCTGTCGTCGACCCCGCCCCAGAAGACTTAGCGGTATTTCTACGTTGATTGATTACAAATAGAGCATGTGAAAGCCAAAAAAGTTGCGGCTAGTATTACCTTATAAGAAATAGAATAGGGGAGAATCACACTCGCCATCGCCATCGCAATCGCAGTTGCAGTCACATTCGTATTGAACAACTGAAAATCGAAGCGAAAACACTATGGCTGTTGACTCACACTCAAATGTTTGGAGTCGTCATCAAGTGGCATTGTTTATTTGTAATCATTCAAGCACGGCGCGGCACGGCACTCCCCTATCTCCCCCCGTCCCCATCGCCATCGGGAGTGCAGTACAATCGCGCGACATTTTAGGCGGGGCTCTCGGACAAGTCCAATTGTTTTATTCGTAATTTAGCTGCGATCTAGCCCAGAGACTTACAATGACCAAATTCAATCAACTATGGCAAGAAATCGATTAGGGGACGCACCGACTGGCCGATGATGCTCGTATTTGGGGCCTACCGCAGATCAAAGCGAAGCTTTTTAAAAATATTTATTTTCATTTATCGTGAAATAAAAGCTTTGCGCATATACTTACATTCTAGTTTTGGATTGGAAATATAAGATCGAATCGTTCGTTATACATGACTCTTACAATGAATGCTCTACATATATGGTAGTTCTTTACATATTCAATATGACATACGTTATGTTGGAAAGTGTAAGCAATCCACTTTTACGTTATTTGTTAAATAAATCGAGGAGTTCGCTGAACTCGGTATGTTTTGATTAAAGTTGCTTGTGTGGCTTCTGTAGAACATATACTGGTTTATTTATGCACCATACGTTCCTATTTTTGTGCAGCACAGTACAGATTCAAAGACAGATTAGAGAGTATATCACAGACTACATAAGAACTCTTACTAGGGTTAGAATACATTTGTTAAATCAGCCTTCGATTCATGCGTTCTTCGGGTTTGGTTTTGCTTGGAGTACGTACATAGATTAGGCATAGAAATTATTTTAGTTACTTTAATTTGACTTTACGCAGAACTCTTCACTCTTCTTCCATCCCCACACACGCTGCATGCGCTGCAGAAACTGGAATGAATGTTCACCAAATCAAAAAGCAAACAGAGAAAGGATAAAGAATGACGTGGACTACAGTGCGGTGATTCGTTTTCAATAAAAATGATTATGCCTTTATTTTTATTTTATAAATTATGAAGAAGTTTTATTTTAAATGGTTTTTTGTTCTAAATGTACATGTACTCGTATATGTGTATGCGTTTGTTTGTGTGTTTAATTATAAATAGAATATAATTAAATGATTACAATTACAATTAAACTCTAGATCGTTACTCATGCGGATTTCAACTGTCGCATGCAGCAAAAAGTAGCGTCCGCTAGCATTTGAATGATGATTGGCGTTTGTGGTGCTTTCCTTCGTTTATTATTTGTATTTTTAATTTTAATTTCATTTTTATTTGTTTGTGATAAAGCATACATATGTATAATGTCGTTGATTAGTGATTGAGTGTTTTGTGGTTTGTGGGAGGAGTGGCAGGTAAGACACGTACGAAGTGGATTAACTAAAAGTAAACAGTTTTTAATATATGTATTTGTTTGCTGCAAATATCGTTTTCATATTTCAGATTGGCCTATCAACTAAAGAAGAACAGTGTGAGAGTGAGGGTGAGAGGGTGGGTAAGGGTAAGTATGCGTTGGCAAAATAGAATATAAAAGGTTCCTAGGTTTAACTCTGACTATACGGTTGTATATATATATATATATATATATATATATATATATATGTATGTATGTATGTATATAGTGTTAAATGAATAATAATACATTCGATATATTTATCGGCAAATGCGACAAATCTATCCATATGCTTGTCATATTGAAACAACAAATAATTAACAAAACATTCGCATTCACTTTTCCGGCTTACAGACTATTTGTTAGCTTAAACGCTAATAACATTAATCGTATGGTATGGAGTTGTTACCAAGACATGCCCCTGCCCTGTCCATGAGCCCCGCATGTTTCATGGTCGCAGGAAGCAGCAATAGAAAATGTGTGCAAAACTGAAGTAATTAACTTAATATGAATTGTCCGTTGTGGGATGCCCGACGATCATTGGTAGCTCCTCCAGCTCCTCCTTGCGCCTCGCCACGGCTACTGTCCGCGTCCGTGGTCGCAGGTAGCATTTATCAGTAAGCCTGCGCCTCCTTGTAGTCGCTCTGATCGGAGGTGTAAAAGTCCTCGAGCTTCCATTGGAGCGTCTCGAATGTGGGTCTGCGCATGGGATCCTTGTGCCAGCACTCGAGCATGATCTCGTACAGGCGCGGCTCGCAGTTGGGTGGCAGGGGCATGCGATAGCCGTGCTCCACTTGGGTCAACACCTCCGCATTGGTCATACCTGATTGCCGAAGTGAATCATTTGATTAGATTATGCTCGATTCCTAGAATAAACGGTAGTCAGTGGATTTACCCGGATATGGTATGCGTCCGTAAGTGACCAGCTCAGTGAGGAGAATACCGAAGCTCCAGACATCAGATTTGATTGAGAATTTACTGTAGTTGGCCGCCTCGGGCGCTGTCCATTTGATGGGGAAGCGTGCGCCAACTCGCGCCACGTACTCGTCCTCCTTGATGAGCCTGCCGTTGGAAGATGGATATTAATTTTCATTCCTTTCCCGGCATACCGCCCAAGACTCACCTGGCCAAACCAAAGTCGGCTATCTTCACAATGTTGCCATCGCCAACGAGAACGTTGCGCGCCGCCAAGTCTCTGTGGATGTAGTTCTGGGACTCCAGGTAGGCCATGCCAGCGGCTATTTGTGCGGCCATATCGATGAGCATTTTGCATTTTGAGGCTACGACCTTTGCCTGCAATGGCTAAAAGATATTAAAAACACAAATAAGCAATTGCCATGACATGATAAGCGAGCGGGCGGGCGGACGTTTGGTTCTTTCTTTTCTTTTTGACTAATTGCCGCAGCGGGGCGTGAAAATGTTTGTAATTTGACTAATGCAAGCTGCAAGAATGTCTCGAAATGTGCGGACACACGGCGAGTCGTGTGATCGTCATCTGGGACCCAGCTTACCTTGCAGATATTCCAACAGTGAACCGTGCTTCATCAACTCCGTGATAATGTAGATGGGCTCCTCCACCGTGCAGACAGCGTACAGCTGTATGAGCTTCGTGTGGCGCAGCTTCTTCATGATCTGGGCTTCGGCTAAGAAGTCCTTGGGGTCCATTGTGCCTGAAAGGGGCCAAGACTCATTGTTAAACAAACTCCCGCAAAGAGCAAACAGAGCGCAGCTCTCGACTTACCCGATTTCAGAGTTTTAATGGCCACGGGTGTTGTGTTGTTCCACTGTCCCTCCCAAACGTCGCCGAACTGGCCGGAGCCCAGTTTGCGTACAAATTTGAGGGACGTTCTGTCGATCTCCCACTGGTCGCGTGTTCGATGCGATAGGCCCTCGGTGACAGGTTTCTCGATCTGGAGCGTCAGGTTGTTCGGACATGGTGGATGGATAGAGAGATGAGTTAGCAAATGAATTTTCTATTGTCAATATGGTAGGCGCATTGGTGTTCGGCTTGAGGTAATGATCGTGCCAATTGAGCAATGAGTTTGTAGCATACATTCATTAACCATCATCACCACCTCCCTAAGAACGTACTGCACGTTGCGTTGCGGTCCCCTGGTTCTGTCTACATTCTCTTCGGAAAGAGGAAAGGGTCTAAAAACTAAAGCGGGGGTTTTATTCTGTGCTTGGGGAGGGCCCTTTATCTTCCAATCAGAGAGCCAGTTGCCATGAAGAGGAAATATTTATTGCCATACTTTCGGGGCTGTGGCCAGAATTCACTTGAATCGAATGCGCCGACAGGTGTCGCCACAGTGACTGACACAGTGAACAGTAGTTCGACTCTACACGCCATGTAGAAAGTAAAGTGCGAGTCGGGCAGAAATGCGACTCTGAAAAAGTAGCATCAAGGATGCCGTAAGGGATATGCAATTTTCTATCCCATGTACATAGAAAATATATGTCTGTGCAGACCAGCCACGGGGCAAGCAACGCACCAACGTCGGATGTACAATATTTTGATAAACTACTGCTTAAAAGATTTCCAAAAAGGGGAGAGATGTAGGTTAGGTTAGGGCCTTATTTACATAGAATCTGTTCCATTAGCTGGCGCTATATGATTTTAGTTGGATCTGTTTTGATGGACTAAGTGGGTTCAAAGTTCAAGTGCCAGCCAGTCAAAGTGCAAAAGATCAATGGAAGTCGAATCGAGTCGAGTCGAATCGAGGGCATACTTGGACAGAACACACTCAAACGCGGCGCCGTTTCCCTTCACTGGGTTTCGGCACCAATTAGATGAAACTTAGCTTTGATCAACGATTATTAAGCAGTAGTATAGGATCATATACGATAGATAGATTGTCTCGATTGCACTTTGAGCGCTGCCGTGGGTGAGATATTGAGCGATTGATTGGCGGTTATTTGGAGATTAAAGGCATTGCAGTCGAATCGCCGTGAAGGGGGGTTGGTGTTGCGGGTGGGGGTGGAGTTGGATTCTGGTTTCTGGTTCTTGTGGGTGTGATTCAGCACAGCCTCCACTCCACCACACTTGGCTTCGGTCCGCTTATCAGGCCTGGCGTCGACCCCGCCCTAGAAGACTTAGCGGTATTTCTACGTTGATTGATTACAAATAGAGCATGTGAAAGCCAAAAAAGTTGCGGCTAGTATTACCTTATAAGAAATAGAATAGGGGAGAATCACACTCGCCATCGCCATCGCAGTTGCAGTCACATTCGTATTGAACAACTGAAAATCGAAGCGAAAACACTATGGCTGTTGACTCACACTCAAATGTTTGGAGTCGTCATCAAGTGGCATTGTTTATTTGTAATCATTCAAGCACGGCGCGGCACGGCACTCCCCTATCTCCCCCCGTCCCATCGCCATCGGGAGTGCAGTACAATCGCGCGACATTTTAGGCGGGGCTCTCGGACAAGTCCAATTGTTTTATTCGTAATTTAGCTGCGATCTAGCCCAGAGACTTACAATGACCAAATTCAATCAACTATGGCAAGAAATCGATTAGGGGACGCACCGACTGGCCGATGATGCTCGTATTTGGGGCCTACCGCAGATCAAAGCGAAGCTTTTTAAAAATATTTATTTTCATTTATCGTGAAATAAAAGCTTTGCGCATATACTTACATTCTAGTTTTGGATTGGAAATATAAGATCGAATCGTTCGTTATACATGACTCTTACAATGAATGCTCTACATATATGGTATTTCTTTACATATTCAATATGACATACGTTATGTTGGAAAGTGTAAGCAATCCACTTTTACGTTATTTGTTAAATAAATCGAGGAGTTCGCTGAACTCGGTATGTTTTGATTAAAGTTGCTTGTGTGGCTTCTGTAGAACATATACTGGTTTATTTATGCACCATACGTTCCTGTTTTTGTGCAGCACAGTACAGATTCAAAGACAGTTTAGAGAGTATATCACAGACTACATAAGAACTCATACTAGGGTTAGAATACATTTGTTAAATCAGCCTTCGATTCATGCGTTCTTCGGGTTTGGTTTTGCTTGGAGTACGTACATAGATTAGGCATAGAAATTATTTTAGTTACGTTAATTTGACTTTACGCAGAACTCTTCACTCTTCTTCCATCCCCACACACGCTGCATGCGCTGCAGAAACTGGAATGAATGTTCACCAAATCAAAAAGCAAACAGAGAAAGGATAAAGAATGACGTGGACTACAGTGCGGTGATTCGTTTTCAATAAAAATGATTATGCCTTTATTTTTATTTTATAAATTATGAAGAAGTTTTATTTTAAATGGTTTTTTGTTCTAAATGTACATGTACTCGTATATGTGTATGCGTTTGTTTGTGTGTTTAATTATAAATAGAATAAAATTAAATGATTACAATTACAATTAAACTCTAGATCGTTACTCATGCGGATTTCAACTGTCGCATGCAGCAAAAAGTAGCGTCCGCTAGCACTTGAATGATGATTGGCGTTTGTGGTGCTTTCCTTCGTTTATTATTTGTATTTTTAATTTTAATTTCATTTTTATTTGCTTGTGATAAAGCATACATATGTATAATGTCGTTGATTAGTGATTGAGTGTTTTGTGGTTTGTGGGAGGAGTGGCAGGTAAGACACGTACGAAGTGGATTAACTAAAAGTAAACAGTTTTTAATATATGTATTTGTTTGCTGCAAATATCGTTTTCATATTTCAGATTGGCCTATCAACTAAAGAAGAACAGTGTGAGAGTGAGGGTGAGAGGGTGGGTAAGGGTAAGTATGCGTTGGCAAAATAGAATATAAAAGGTTCCTAGGTTTAACTCTGACTATACGGTTGTATATATATATATATTTGTTATTTGTTATTTGTTATTTGTTGTTTCAATATGACAAGCATATGGATAGATTTGTCGCATTTGCCGATAAATATATCGAATGTATTATTATTCATTTAACACTATATACATACATACATATATATATATGCTTGTCATATTGAAACAACAAATAATTAACAAAACATTCGCATTCACTTTTCCGGCTTACAGACTATTTGTTAGCTTAAACGCTAATAACATTAATCGTATGGTATGGAGTTGTTACCAAGACATGCCCCTGCCCTGTCCATGAGCCCCGCATGTTTCATGGTCGCAGGAAGCAGCAATAGAAAATGTGTGCAAAACTGAAGTAATTAACTTAATATGAATTGTCCGTTGTGGGATGCCCGACGATCATTGGCAGCTCCTCCAGCTCCTCCTTGCGCCTCGCCACGGCTACTGTCCGCGTCCGTGGTCGCAGGTAGCATTTATCAGTAAGCCTGCGCCTCCTTGCAGTCGCTCTGATCGGAGGTGTAAAAGTCCTCGAGCTTCCATTGGAGCGTCTCGAATGTGGGTCTGCGCATGGGATCCTTGTGCCAGCACTCGAGCATGATCTCGTACAGGCGCGGCTCGCAGTTGGGTGGCAGGGGCATGCGATAGCCGTGCTCCACTTGGGTCAACACCTCCGCATTGGTCATACCTGATTGCCGAAGTGAATCATTTGATTAGATTATGCTCGATTCCTAGAATAAACGGTAGTCAGTGGATTCACCCGGATATGGTATGCGTCCATTTAATGGGGAAGCGGGCGCCAACTCGCGCCACGTACTCGTCCTCCTTGATGAGCCTGCCGTTGGAAGATGGATATTAATTTTCATTCCTTTCCCGGCATACCGCCCAAGACTCACCTGGCCAAACCAAAGTCGGCTATCTTCACAATGTTGCCATCGCCAACGAGAACGTTGCGCGCCGCCAAGTCTCTGTGGATGTAGTTCTGGGACTCCAGGTAGGCCATGCCAGCGGCTATTTGTGCGGCCATATCGATGAGCGTCTGCATTTTGAGGCTACGACCTTTGCCTGCAATGGCTAAAAGATATTAAAAACACAAATAAGCAATTGCCATGACATGATAAGCGAGCGGGCGGGCGGACGTTTGGTTCTTTCTTTTCTTTTTGACTAATTGCCGCAGCGGGGCGTGAAAATGTTTGTAATTTGACTAATGCAAGCTGCAAGAATGTCTCGAAATGTGCGGACACACGGCGAGTCGTGTGATCGTCATCTGGGGCCCAGCTTACCTTGCAGATATTCCAACAGTGAACCGTGCTTCATCAACTCCGTGATAATGTAGATGGGCTCCTCCACCGTGCAGACAGCGTACAGCTGTATGAGCTTCGTGTGGCGCAGCTTCTTCATGATCTGGGCTTCGGCTAAGAAGTCCTTGGGGTCCATTGTGCCTGAAAGGGGCCAAGACTCATTGTTAAACAAACTCCCGCAAAGAGCAAACAGAGCGCAGCTCTCGACTTACCCGATTTCAGAGTTTTAATGGCCACGGGTGTTGTGTTGTTCCACTGTCCCTCCCAAACGTCGCCGAACTGGCCGGAGCCCAGTTTGCGTACAAATTTGAGGGACGTTCTGTCGATCTCCCACTGGTCGCGTGTTCGATGCGATAGGCCCTCGGTGACAGGTTTCTCGATCTGGAGCGTCAGGTTGTTCGGACATGGTGGATGGATAGAGAGATGAGTTAGCAAATGAATTTTCTATTGTCAATATGGTAGGCGCATTGGTGTTCGGCTTGAGGTAATGATCGTGCCAATTGAGCAATGAGTTTGTAGCATACATTCATTAACCATCATCACCACCTCCCTAAGAACGTACTGCACGTTGCGTTGCGTACCCTTGTGTCTGTCTACATTCTCTTCGGAAAGAGGAAAGGGTCTAAAAACTAAAGCGGGGGTTTTATTCTGTGCTTGGGGAGGGCCCTTTATCTTCCAATCAGAGAGCCAGTTGCCATGAAGAGGCAATATTTATTGCCATACTTTCGGGGCTGTGGCCAGAATTCACTTGAATCGAATGCGCCGACAGGTGTCGCCACAGTGACTGACACAGTGAACAGTAGTTCGACTCTACACGCCATGTAGAAAGTAAAGTGCGAGTCGGGCAGAAATGCGACTCTGAAAAAGTAGCATCAAGGATGCCGTAAAGGATATGCAATTTTCTATCCCATGTACATAGAAAATATATGTCTGTGCAGACCAGCCACGGGGCAAGCAACGCACCAACGTCGGATGTACAATATTTTGATAAACTACTGCTTAAAAGATTTCCAAAAAGGGGAGAGATGAAGGTTAGGTTAGGGCCTTATTTACATAGAATCTGTTCCATTAGCTGGCGCTATATGATTTTAGTTGGATCTGTTTTGATGGACTAAGTGGGTTCAAAGTTCAAGTGCCAGCCAGTCAAAGTGCAAAAGATCAATGGAAGTCGAATCGAGTCGAGTCGAATCGAGGGCATACTTGGACAGAACACACTCAAACGCGGCGCCGTTTCCCTTCACTGGGTTTCGGCACCAATTAGATGAAACTTAGCTTTGATCAACGATTATTAAGCAGTAGTATAGGATCATATACGATAGATAGATTGTCTCGATTGCACTTTGAGCGCTGCCGTGGGTGAGATATTGAGCGATTGATTGGCGGTTATTTGGAGATTAAAGGCATTGCAGTCGAATCGTCGTGAAGGGGGGTTGGTGTTGCGGGTGGGGGTGGAGTTGGATTCTGGTTTCTGGTTCTTGTGTGCAATCGAGACAATCTATCTATCGTATTTGATCCTATACTACTGCTTAATAATCGTTGATCAAAGCTAAGTTTCATCTAATTGGTGCCGAAACCCAGTGAAGGGAAACGGCGCCGCGTTTGAGTGTGTTCTGTCCAAGTATGCCCACGATTCGACTCGACTCGATTCGAAGGGGGGTTGGTGTTGCGGGTGGGGGTGGAGTTGGATTCTGGTTTCTGGTTATTGTTGTGTTAATGGGCAATAAAAACACACACATGAACGCACATCGTAACGTTTTGTTTTTACATAGAAATCCTACCTCACAGACACCCGAAAAGGTATTTGTCCTATTTGATTAATATATTATATATATTTGTTTGTATTTTCAGTTATTTTCGGTTATCGTTCGGTTGTAGTTGTTGTTGTTATTGTTGGTTATTGTTGGTCATTATCGTTTTACAGACATTATAATTAGTTTTGGTGTTAATTAAAGAAAAAGCAAGAAATATATGGAAAATATAAGACAGTTTTAGTACACACGTGTTGGCATTGCGAAATGAACAAAACATAGGGATAACAATGTTGAATGTTACAAATGTCACATTGCACATCACACTTGGCCGCTGCCGGTCGTTGTTGGATGTTGGATGCGCGATAAAACCAAAGCAAACAATGGGGGCTGTATGGGGATGTATATGTCCGCCCAATGGATGCTTACCTGTACACAGGGCTTGCAGAGGTTGACGCACAGGCCGTCGGAGTCCTTGGAATAGTGCTCGACCAGCTCCTGCAGGGTTCTACGGGCCGAAAGGATAGGATAAATGTCCAAGTACAGTGTGTACTCCGCACTCACCTGAATGTTGTGCGTCTGGCAATGAAGAAGCCGCCCTCGTCCAGTTGCCTGATGCGATAGTGCTTGACAGTGTCGCCATCGCGCACTGCAAAAGAGCATTCACAGTGTATAGTATAGTATACGAACATTAGAGTACAACAATTATAAATGCCTGGTTCGGCACGCACCTGATAGCGAATAGTCGTTGTGTCGGCTCTCAGAATCACGAATTAAAAATGCACCGTGCTCGTTCTCTGGCAGTAGAAGTTTTTTCTCAGCCTCAATGCGTTTGATTTTGCGGAAGTACCAGCTGCAATGAAAGCGCGAGAAAGAAATTATTATTACTGCTATATAGCTGATATATACATATGTATATGTAAAGCAAACATTTAGAGTTTATTAAGGAAACAGCCGCTCTATCGAGGTTACACCAGTCCCAGTCCCAGTCCCGCCTGATCATCAAGAGGTAGAGGCGGGGCGGGGCGAGGCGATAGACGTGGGTGGTCTGGACCTGCTCCCCCCTTCCCCCCACCTCCCCGCACTGTGAGTCATGTATCATCTGGAACGTGCCGACTTTTTTCAATGGCAAATTGCAAATTTTTTATTTTATTTTCTGTCGCCATCTAGAGTTATAATATAATCATTAAGCAATTAGGCTATAAAGGGGCGTAGAGACATACATATGTATACATTCCACAGTGGGCCAGCGATCCCATTTTTTGACGTAAATTAAAATAATAAAGCTAGAGACTTCAAATTTTGTACACAAAATATTATCGACGTGTATATATATATATCTTAATTTTAGACCGATCCGACCACGCCCACACCAAACGCCCATAAAAGAAAAGATTCGCTAATATTGATTTTTAACACGCAGTCCATTATGATAGAATATGTTATTAAAATTCTTAAAAATTTATATTTTTACACTTAAACTTAATACTTAGAGGGTGATGAATGTTGAAGTTTTTCAAAGTACAACGAATTTATTATTAATCTTCTTCTACATCTATTTCTATTGAAAATGAATTTTCATTATCGGAATCCGATTCGTCACTTTCACACATACCAGAATAAGTATCAGTTTCTAGGGAAGCATTATTGTTATAAAAAATATTTTCAAAACATGGTGTTTCTAAAAGTTCAATAACAGCTTTCGGCAATGGATCCTTTTTATTTCCACCCAATCTTTTTGTCAGATAGATGCTCGATACAAGAGGATCAGAGGAATCCATTGCTCTTTGGAAAACATCTGTCATATTGTTGCGTCGTGAATCCTTTCGAGCATGTAATCGTCTGTCACTCTTATAGTATTTATTGCGTGCTTCCGAAGCGTTTTCTCCAAGAACACCTACTGGCAGTACTGATGCTTCTATTATTTCGAAACCGTGAATTAAAACTTTATGAACTGTTGCCGACATCGGAAACCATGAGTACATATATAGTGTAACTATTTCTTGACAATATTTTTTAAATAGTTTTGCATCAATTGACAGCTGGCAGGAAATCGCAATTAAAATGTTTTGAAAATATGTGATGAGAGACTCATCAATACCTAAGATTTGAGCGAATAGCTTAGCTTTTGAAAAGGCTTTTCTTGCTGTGTTGCCGTCCTTGGTGTTTCCACTTCCATTTTGTTTAGGCTTGTCGACATGTAGAGCCATATTCCTCCACATCTTCTCCTGTATGAGCTTTTACTTTTTCGCCATTTCTTTTTTTCCATTTTCATCTCTAACTTGCCATTTTTCGAGTCCAGTTCTATAAGAAATTTTAAGAACAAACTCAAAAAATCGAATCCATGCGTGAAGTGGACTCATGCCACATTGTAATGTTCCATGTCTAGGCTTTAATTTCGGTGAATCCATATTTCCACTTTCCATGAAATCTTTTGGACTTGCTCTACAGATGGGACATAATTGGCAAGATTTAGTTTCAGCCAAAATGTTCAAAACTTTCCCGTCTAAAAGTGTCATATGCAGATTATATTTTACTGTTATGTTTCTTCCATTTATAAATGTGCAGACATATGAAGATAAATCTTTAATTTGATCGTCCAAATTTTTTTTTTCTACGATAATATGGTCTTTAGTCTCTTTAACAAATTCAAGTTTGATTGGCCTACAAAATCTAATAGACTGAGGAGTACGATTTAGCCACAATATATTTCCAATATCATCCATTAATTTGAGAGGAACCATTGTTGTCGCGAAAAGGGATTGGTCAAAAACCATTAGATCGCTGACAAAAAAGTTTTTCTCCGTGCTTATTTTGTATGCCTTCAGTTCTTCGAAAATCCAACTCGAAAGTGCTGCGGCGTTTCGATTATTCTCAATGTAAATACTGAGCAGCTTTTCATAAGTGAACTCCACCTCACCTACAAATAAATTAAAATGCGCACACCGGCGCAAAATGGCGCAAAAACAAGTTTCAGGATTATTTTATACACAGCTTGCACTACAATATTACATAATTACTTTCTCGCACAATCGCGCACAAAATTAGTTATTGACCATAAGAGACGGGCACATTGGTTAAGTATTCTCTACCTTTAGGTTAGGTTAGGTTAACCCGGACGGCCCTCAGCGGGGCCACGCATAGGCCAATATGGCCCTTAGTTATCCGGATGGGGTGTGTATGAACCGTCGCGGGAGTGTTAATGTGCTTTTAAAAAGTCCCCGAGAATCGAGGTGTTTTTAGCATAGGCCAGCAGTTCCTGTGGCGTCCTTTTGGAGGCATCTTCCAGTGATGCCAACACTGGGGCGCCCAGGTATCTCCTCCTTGCCCTTGAGAGAGCCGGACAGTTGCAGACGAGATGTTCCATTATCTTCGAGGTTCTGCAGGTGGTGGTACTCCTCCACCTGCTATCAGTCTGGTCTCTAGCCTGCTTCTCTAGATCGCCTTGCAGCGTTCTGAGGGAGACAGGCACGTTCTCGGTTCTCCTATTCTCCAGCCCGACGCCTTCCTTAGCTAGTACGTCCGCCGCTTCGTTTCCTTCGATGCCCTGGTGGCTGGGAACCCAATAGATCCGCACTGTCTTTGTCGTGCTTAGGATGTCTAATGCCTCCCTGCTCGCCAAGACACTTCTGGAACTGACCGCGGACGACTGCATGGATCTTATCGCCGCTTGGCTGTCGACGAATACGTTGACCGCATCGTGTGCTCGTTCTGTTAGGAGAGCGACCTCCGCTGCCTTCCCGATGGCAAAAACTTCTGCCTGGAATATGCTGCATTGGTCCGGTAGCTTATACGACAGCCTTATCTCAGGGTCTGTACAGGGTCTTGGAGCCGTCTGTGTATATGTTGAGGTGCTCAGTTTGGTCCCTTCCAATTTTCCAGTCTTCAGGTCCCAAAGATGTGGTTGTTTTGACGTCAAGGCAAGTTTGGGGGGTCATGTAATCAGTTGATCTGGTCATGTCCCTGCCAATTGAACTGTGCCCGTATCCTTGTATGGATAGGTTTCCTGATGCTATAAGGCGTTGTGCTGCCTTTCCCGCAATCAGGCGAGCGTGAATGTCCAGGGGGTCGATTCCGATTATAGTTTCGAGTGCTTTTGTTGGGGTTGACCTCAGCGCCCCTGTAATACAGAGCAGAGCCTGTCGCTGAGTCTTTTCCATAAGCTTATGGTATGTCTTCTTTTCAATAGCCTGCCACCACACTAAGGCTCCATACAGCAGAGTTGGTCGCACCACCGAGATGTAGATCCAGTGCATTAGAGCAGGTGACAGGCCCCATGTGCTGCTGAGCATCTTCTTGGATGCATAAAGCGCAATGGTAGCCTTCTTCACCCTTTCCACTACATTGGGCCTCCATGCCAGCTTGCTGTCCAGTACTGTGCCTAGGTATTTCACCTGTGATTTTGGAGTCAGCCTAGTTTGGTAAATTTTCGGGGGGGGGTCCATATCGGTACCTTGTACCTCTTGGTAAAGAGGATGAGGTCCGTCTTGTCCGCGTTGATACTGAGTCCTACCTCTTCCGCCCACTCACGTATCTCCCTGAGTGTACGTTCCATTATGGAGCTGAGGGTCGATGGACATACACCCGTAATAAGTATGCTTATATCATCTGCATAGGCTGTTATTTTTGGGGCCTTCCTTTCAAATCTCTTAATGAGGTCGTCGACCACCAAATTCCACAGTAGTGGCGACAGGACTCCACCCTGAGGTGTGCCTCTGTGTGCCCCCTTTACCATGGAAGCGGTGCCCCACTCCGATTGCACCCGTCTACAACTTAGGAGGTTTTTGATCCAGACGTTGATTGCAGGGTGTATGTTATTCGCTTCTAGGCGACTTGTTATTGCGGTTGTTGCCACGTTGTTGAATGCTCCTGAGATGTCCACAAATGCTCCCAAAGCATACTTTTTGTTGTGAAGGGCGCTCTCGATGGTGGCTACTAGCGAGTGTAGTGCCGTCTCCACTGATTTCCCTTTAGTGTAGGCGTGTTGGTTTATTGACATCAGTCCCCCTACCTCATTCCTGATGTGTAAATCCAACAGCTTTTCTAGTGTTTTTAGTAGAAAGGAGGTAAGGCTTATCGGTCTGTAATCCTTGGGACTCACGTGGCTGCACTTTCCTGCCTTAGGGCGGAAGACAAGCCTCGAGGTTCTCCATTGGATGGGAATATAGCCTGTACTTAGGCATGCTGAGTATATTGAGAAGAGCCATGGGGTAATAACCTCTTTGGTCAACTGCATCATGGCTGGGAATATCCCGTCCAGTCCTGGTGCTTTTATGGCCGCGAAGGAGTCTATGGCCCAGTGGATTCTCTTAGTGGTTAACAGACCTATTGGGGGGTGCTGTTCCTCAGTAGCTAGTTCCTGATGCTCCTTGGCGTCAGTGACCTCGGTGCATCCAGGGAAGTGCGCCTCCATTAGTGCTGTTAGGGCTTCTTTACTGCCCTCTGTCCACTGTCCGTTGTCTAGTTTTAGTTGGCTCTGTACTGTGTGCTGCTTTGAGAGCAGCTTCCGGAGCCTAGCGGTTTCGGGCACTTTCTCAATGTTGGAGCAGAAGTTTCTCCACGGGTTCCTTTGTGCCTTACGTATTTCCTTCTTGTAGCTCCTAAGTAGGATTTTATATTCCTCATTGACAATCTCTTCGTTCGCTTGTTTTGCGATCTTGAAGAATTCCTTGAGGTTGTTCCTTTGGAGAGAGAGATCTCGGTTCCACCAGAGTGGCTTGGACCTCCTCTTCGTTCTCGAGGGTTTGCACGATGCATTGTAGGCGTTCAGTAACTCGTTGGATAGGGTCTTTAGGGACTTCTCTATATCCTCCGCGGATTTCACTGAGCCCGGATTCGCGAGCTTCGAAGTAACAGTCTTTTTCTCTACCTTTGGACGACACAAATTAATACACACAAAAACATATTCAAAAACATGAGCACAAATTTGTTTAATATAATAACTCTACATACCCTGGCCTTTCTTTTCCATTACTTTGATTTCAGTTTTTGAACTTAGTTTCAATTTGGTAAGCTCTCAAAGTAAACAAACAGTTTCCCGCGTTTTTTACTATCGATTGCAGCTTATCAAACAGCTGACTTTAAAACGTTGCAAAAAGGCCAAGGATGCAAAAAAGATTTTTGATTTTTATACCCGATACTCAAAATGAGTATTGGGGTAGATTAGATTTGTGGTAAAAGTGGATGTGTGTAACGTCCAGAAGGAATCGTTTCCGACCCCATAAAGTATATATATTCTTGATCAGCATCAATAGCCGAGTCGATTGAGCCATGTCTGTCTGTCCGTCTGTCCGTCCGTCCGTCTGTCCGTCTGTCCGTCTGTCCGTCTTTCCGTCCGTCCGTCTGTCCGTCCCCTTCAGCGCCTAGTGCTCAAAGACTATAAGAGCTAGAGCAACGATGTTTTGTATCCAGACTTCTGTGATATGTCACTGCTACAAGAATATTTCAAAACTTTGCCCCGCCCACTTCCGCCCCTACAAAAGGCGAAAATCTGTGGCATCCACAATTTCGACGATACAAGAAAACTAAAAACGCAGAATCGTAGAAGATGATTATATCTTTTAGAGTGCGAAATCTGAACCAGATCGTATAATTATTATAGCCAAAATCAAGAAAACAATTTAATTTTTTCTCTCCCTGTCTCTCTCTAACACACACGTAGCATAGCCGGCTTTGCTTAGAGTAAAACATTAGCGCCTAGATCTCATAGACTATAAAAGCTAGAGCAACCAAATTTGGTATCCACACTCCTAATATATCGGACCGAGACGAGTTTGTTTCAAAATTTCGCCACACTCCCTTCCGCCCCCGCAAAGGACGAAAATCTGGGGATGTTCAAAAATCTCAGAGAATATTAACGCTAGAGTAACCAAATTTAGTATCCGCACTCCTGTTAGATCTCACTATAAAACGTATATCTCAGAATTTCGCCTCACCCCCTTCCGCCCCTTCCGAAAATGAAGGACGAAATGAAGTCCTCAATCGACATACCAGCCTTTCCCGTAAACCGCAGTTTCCAATTAGACATTATCTGGCTAACACGATCTGCCCGAAGGGATGAAGCGGAGGAACCTGTGGAAACTCCTGAGCCAACATTACGGGTTTGCCCCAAATTCGAGGGTGACGAACTATTTCCCGATTGATTAATCCCCGGCACAGGTACCTGTTCACTAGTGGACAGCCGAAAAAGTTGCTCGATCGTTTGCTGTTCTAGTTCTGCTACCGGTTGCATCCGAGCTGCATTTATGTTCGGGGAGGGTACAGATGCCGTACTTTGAAGTCCATCGGAAATGGCTCGAACTAGCCGGTTAGTTTGATCAGCCATGCTGGTCGCCAAAATTCGGGTTTGCTCTACCATAGCTACTCTAATCGCGTCCACTATGGACTGCTGTATAGTTTTCGCCATAGTGGCCTGATTCTGTTGAGCGTCGACGGAGATTGGAGACCTGTTGGCATTCTCTGAGTTAGCCATCTCAAGAGGGCTTAACGCTTTAACTCTTTTGCTTTGACTTCTAGTCTGAAGGGACTGAGTAACAGATGGCATTCGTGCTCTAGACGTAGACGGACCAATGGGACTAAGATTCTCAGCTGAGGCCGATGTGATGTTCAGGTCTTGCTGACAAGTGCGACACTTCCGTTTGTTACCACTTTTAGCGGTGAAGCACACTCTGTGGAAGGTGTGCCCACAACTGGCCGACAATAGTTGTACCTAGTAAACGATTACTTCGGAGCAAATTTGGCAATGTTTCCCCGTATCTTCTGAGAGGGCTAAATTCTCCGTACTACGAGACACCACCATTTCGGTTTGGGCACCACCAAGTATGAATATATTAGATATATATAGCAAATGCAAAAAAAATAATACAAAAAAAGTCACAGTCAATAGATATAGATATATATGTAGATATCAAAACAGTTTAGGAGCCCAATCGTTTTTTGGGTAGGAATAGAGTAAAGCGGATTGCATTGTTTTCGGGTAGGGAAGGGAGAGGAATGGGGTAATCTACTTATAACTGAAATCTGCCTCACAAGTTAGGTCCGTGGCAGGATAAATAATCCCTCATCCAGCGAAATCTAAAAGGTCAGATCAGAAGTATTGGGGCTGAGTAAGGTGCTGGATTAGTTCCACTAATCATCAGGTAGTATGGGAGTCCGATGTCACCTAGGCTTACCGAGGCTTGCAACCTCAGTAATCTTCTCAGGGGTTCCTCGGGACAGCCAAAACCCAGTTAATTAGGGGCAATCTTCGTAGAATTTCATCCTAAACGATTTGGAATGCGCTCTTCTTTCCTGCAGTAGTGTTCTCGCTTAGCTCCTATAACAATCTTCGACTAGTTGATAGGCTAAGCTCGACCCACGGAGTTATACCCAATATAAGTTATAACACTTCCAGTGTATCGGACCTAATGCACGCCAATATACCCTGCACGATACTAGGCCCTGTAGGCCATGATGAGCTTACACGGATCCACAGTATCCACTGGATAAGTTGCAAAAAACAAAACGGTCTAGCAAGGATAAAAATCAGGTGTTACTTTTGACCAAGTTATTTCTTTAAATGGGGCAAGCCGGATCTGGCCCCACGTTGGGCGCCAAAATAAGATAAATGTAGCATATCACATGCAACGATTGTTGTGTGTGGCGGTGCCACTCGAGCTGGTCGGGGGTGGATCGGGCAGGACTGGTGCACACGCGGGCTCCGGCTGTATGATCGGTAGTATGGGGGAGGGGGGGGGGGGGGGTTCCTATACTGGTCCTTTCCTATACGTGCTCGCGTCGATGCCTTATCTTATTATTTTTGTTCGCGTGCAATACCCTGCGTATGACCGTATGACTAGTGTTAGGGGGTTGGGGAAGGAGGATGAGGAGGCTGGGGGAATTAGAAGGGACAAAGGAATTAAGGGGACAGGGAAGTGGGCTTCCGCGTTGCATATCCGAACCGACGGGTAGCTGTGCTGGTGTTGGATGCAACAGCCATGGCCCTCCCAACCTTGATCATCCTAATTCCGAAGAAAATATGGCTTATGGATGATCGCTTTTCTCGCCGGGGGTCTTACCTCACTCTCCCTCATCGATCCCTGCATGGCTCCTAAACAAAAATCTTCTAACAAATCATTTCCAAATCATTAACAATATTTATTTTTAACGATAGTGCCTAAAGCTAAATACATGGGTAGAAAGAAAATGATATATAGTTATGGGTTGAGTATAAGCTAGGGCAATAAGAGAATTAAAACTATAGGAATAATAATTTTAAATAATAGGAATAAAATATATGATCTCAAAAACAGATGGTAGGGTACTGGGAATAATTTCATGAATATTTAACTAGGAACTTTTGTAATTTAAGATTTCTTCATTTTCGTTATTTTCGTATTAATGCAAAAGTAAGGGTAACTAATCACCGTCGCATAGGTGTGAAGCACCTGCTGCCGCTGATCTGCGCTAAAGCTTAAAGCTTCCAAAGCTCTTGAGCTTTTCGTGGGCTTAAGGCCTCTTTACAACAAAAAAAACCTCCAACATAATTTAGGGAAAAATCAAAGAATACGGGCGACCGGGCTCATGTATGGGTTTTTTTATACCCGATACTCAAAATGAGTATTGGGGTATATTAGATTTGTGGTAAAAGTGGATGTGTGTAACGTCCAGAAGGAATCGTTTCCGACCCCATAAAGTATATATATTCTTGATCAGCATCAATAGCCGAGTCGATTGAGCCCTGTCTGTCTGTCCGTCTGTCCGTCCGTCCGTCTGTCCGTCCCCTTCAGCGCCTAGTGCTCAAAGACTATAAGAGCTAGAGCAACGATGTTTTGGATCCAGACTTCTGTGATATGTCACTGCTACAAAAATATTTCAAAACTTCGCCCCGCCCTATTCCGCCCCCACAAAGAACGAAAATCTGTGGCATCCACATTTTTAAAGATACGATAAAACTAAAAACGCAGAATCGTAGAAGATGGCTATATGTTTTAGAATGTAAGATCTCAACCAGATCGTATAATTATTATAGCCAGAATCAAGAAAACAATTTCATTCTTTCTCGCGCTGTCTCTCTCTAACACACAGGTTTCATGGTCGGTTTTGCCAATTGCAAGATATGAGTTCAAGGATCTCAGAACCTATAAGAGCCAGAGCAACCAAATTTGGTATCCACACTCCTGTGATATCGGACCTTGACCGTTTTGTGTCCAAATTTCGCCACACCCCCTTCCGCCCCCGCAAAGAACGAAAAACTGGGGCATCCACAAATCTCAGAGACTATTTAGGCTAGAGTAACCAAATTTGGTATCCGCACTTCTGTTAGATCTCACTATAAAACGTATATCTCAGAATTTCGCCCCACCCCCTTCCGCCCCCACAAAGGACGAAAATCTGTTGCATCCCCAATATTGCACATTTGAGAAAACTAAAAACGCAGAATCATAGATAATGACCATATCTATCAGATTGCTGAATCTGCACCAGATCAGATAATTTTTATAGCCAAAAGGAACAAATTAATTTGCACTGGCTTCGCAGCGCCCGACGCCACGCTCAGACTGATTTTCTGTCTCTCTCGCACGCACTCTTTGTCGTGTCGTTTAACATTAGCTGCGTCTGCCGGAGGAGAGCCATACTGACTTAGTATCGGGTATAACTGTAGAGTTGCGGTGTCCGCAGCAACTCACAACGTTCCCCCTCGTTTTGTCTCTTTATGTTAAAAGTTTATAAACGTTAACTGGGAGTTCGTTCACTTACGTACTTTCATGTTCCGGCCACGTCCAAAAGATCTTTCGGCGAGGGAATACCTGTAAGTTTTAGAGAGAGAGCACACACGCATGGACACGCATGACCACGGCTAACACCAGATTATCTTGATCTTCTTTTCTTTTTCTTTTTGTTTAGGGCCTTTTTTTTTTGAGCATATATAGTTCATAAATCAAATTATTCCATCTTTAACTTCTATATATTATACTTTATTCAATATTTATTCCTTTATTCAGATTCGTTGGGGTAGGTCTTGATACATAGACCAAGGTGTGGGCGCACGGAAAAAGCTCCAAGAAGCTGGTTTCGTTTCACGGGCACAAAGGGGTCAACGGCCTAACAAGCGCACATTGTGGATGCAACAGATTTTCGTCCTTTGTGTGAGCGGAAGGGGGTGGGACGAAATTTTGAGATATACGTTTTATAGTGAGATCTAACAGGAGTGCGGATACTAAATTTGGTTACTCTAGCGTTAATATTCTCTGAGATTTTTGAACATCCCCAGATTTTCGTCCTTTGCGGGGGCGGAAGGGAGTGTGGGCGAAATTTTGAAACAAACTCGTCTCGGTCCGATATATTAGGAGTGTGGATACCAAATTTGGTTGCTCTAGCTTTTATAGTCTATGAGATCTAGGCGCTAATGTTTTACTCTAAGCAAAGCCGGCTATGCTACGTGTGTGTTAGAGAGAGACAGGGAGAGAAAAAATTAAATTGTTTTCTTGATTTTGGCTATAATAATTATACGATCTGGTTCAGGTTTGCACTCTAGAACATATAGTCATCATCTACGATTCTGGTCCTCTTTTTGGTTTTCTCGTATCTTTAAAATTGTGGATGCCACAGATTTTCGTCCTTTGTGGGGGCGGAAGTGGGCGGGGCGAAGTTTTGAAATATTCTTGTAGCAGTGACATATCACAGAAGTCTGGATATCAATAATGTCGTTGGACTCCCTTTCCTTTGTGACACACTTTATTCCCAAATTCCAGAGTGATACGAGTACTTTTTTTTTTTTACCAGTGTTATAGTATATACATATGTGAGCTCCATGAGAAGGGGGAATAAAATTCCACTCCAGACTCCGTATACTCTGTGATTTCGACTGGTTTCCGTAGATGAAGCAAATGTTTAAGAGTTTAAGGGAAATTTGTGTTTTCCGAAGCTTTTCGCAATAAGTATAGATTACCTTGACTACATCAATATTTCTGAAAGTAGTGCTCTTAATTGCTAGGGTCAGATGCGACTGAGAGAGGAGTTGCTCACTTTTGAAATCGTTTGCTGTTAAGTTTTCTGTTAATTATTGTGATATTACGCCATTCTGTCAAACGATGTCTTAGTAAGACTTTGGGTCGAGCTTCAGCTTGGACAAACAATGAAATTGTTTGTCAATTGCTTGGGCAAATACTCGTACTCAGGTGGAAAAACAAATACCAGAATGGGGAAGAGGTTAAGATGGGAGACAAGAAAATATCAAATAAAGGGCCAATTAAGGAAGGTGATTGTGCGATTCTGTTTATCTTATCAACGACAAATTTTGACCCCAGGGGCGTCACTTACAATCCTCAATTTGTTTGCATACTAAAGCAACATTAGCCGAAGAGCTACCTACAAAAGAGAAGACGATGTTTCCTGATTCCCAATTCGTAGGCTATTGATAAACAATCAGTGGGGGAATATTCAAATTAGCCAGGTCTCTCACACATTTCAAGCATCAAAGCAGACAGCAGACAGAACGGAACAGAACAGAACAGAACACAACAAAGCGGAGAAGACGTTGAGCTGACGGCTGGAGGGATCAGATCCCACAGAAGAAGCCGCCTTGAAATTTACGAAAAGAGCCGCCTATAAATCGCAAGATTTCAGCACTGCCCAGGGCTTTATCTAAAGCTCCATTCGGAACAGTATTCGAAGCATAAAGCGTAACCAATTGATTGCTAATTGACATTGATGTGTCGATTATTTTATTATTATTCTTTATGATCGTTAAATTTTGATATACCAAAAGGCGAGCGAGATCGAACACCAAACTTGATTCAAATTTGTAGATCACTTTGAACAATCAAGCCACTCCCTGAGTACTTCTCAGGCCTTATCTTACCTTGTCTTCAGTTGGATTGTTATAATTTAATAACTACACGGGAGGGCAAATTAAGTCTGTAGTTCGGGTACCACAAAAACCACTTAAAGACGCTTTCTTTTAATTGCCCCCAAAACGAAGATTTGGTTTTTGTTTTTCGAGAAACCTGTGGGGTAGCTTTCGTCTGCGGATGTGGCTGTGACTGTGGCTCTGACTGTGGCTCTGCCTCCAGCTGCTGGCCAGCTCCATGGACAGACAGTCATTTGTGTGAAAATCATCGTAGCATGTAGCGTTGTCAAATACCGTTTGTTGCGGGGGTCGGTCCACTCTCATGCTTTTGTTTCGGCCATTTCAAGGTCTGTACAGAAACCGTCTGTTGGGTCAGACCTCCCTCCATTGACCAGAGCAGAGCTCTAACAATGCGGGTTCTGGCATCATTTTCATAGAAACGGCATTAGAAGTTACTCATACGCAGCGTGGGTTGGATAAGATTAACGAAAGCCCACATAGACATAGCTCATCCTCCCCATTCTCACTTGACTCTTTGCAGACAGCAGAATGAGCTCTAACAACTGCGGTTTCATCGATCCGCAGGGCCAGTTGAGCGCAGCCCTCGCTAATCGGGACATACGGGAATTCCACACTGCCCTGGACAGCGGTGCCCAGGCCAATCGCCAGGACGATCGAATGCCTCTCAGGTGGGCTCCTGCATTCAGCTGCTGCTCGAGTACGGAGCCTCTCCGAATTTGGTGGATCAGGGCGAGTTCACGCCCCTCCACCATGTGCTGAAGAATAGAAAGATTGAGGCAGGCACTAAGCTGGAGCTGATCCGACTTTTCCTGAAACAACCACAGTTGGACATTGACAGCTATCGGAACGGGCAGGTACGCCAGATGCTGAGGGATCAGTATCCGGAACTGCCGTTGCCGGAGCTGCGCGAGGCTGGAGCAGAGATCGACTGCGAGCGACTCCTCCGCACGCTGCGGGACGGAGACGAGAACCAGTTCGAGCAACAGTTCGCGGAGTACCACCAGAACGTCAGCGGAAACGCAGACAACCAATGCAATGCCAACCAGGAGGAGTATCAGTCCCTGCTGGCGGAGAGTATCAAGCGGGGCAAGCAGCGAGCCTTTGAGGCCATCCTCGAGACGGGCATCAACATTAATCCTTCAAAATTGAGCGACATCAGCCCCGTGGAGTTGGCCGTAATCTGGGGCAACCACAGGGCGCTAGAGAAGCTGTTGAAGCAACCGCAGCTGAGGCTGACATCGAATTCCAAGCTGCTGAACGCGATTATCAGTCGCCTGGGTGAGCAGCCGCTGGACGACTTCTGTGACCACCAGCGCTGCTTCCAGCTGCTGCTCGAGAGCGATCGTGTGGACATCAATGAGGCGGACAAGGCTGGCCTGGTGCCACTCTCCTATGCGGTCAAGTATCGCAACACAAAGGTGGCACAGGAGCTTCTACGGCAGGGAACGAACATCGGGGCGAGAAGCGCGTTCGGAGATCTTCCCATACAGGAGATGGACCCGAAAGTGCTGGAGGAGCACTTCGATTCCTGCATCACCACCAACGGGGAGAAGCCCGTTGACCTGAGTTTGGAGATCATCATCAAATACAAGAATCTGATGAGACGCCAGCGAGAGCCCGGGCAGTCGGATAAGCGGAGCATTGGCCATCCTCACCAATTGGAGGACGAGATGACTCCAATCGCATACATCGCCGATTCCAAGGAGCTGCGTTACCTGCTGCAGCACCCGCTAATCTCGAGTTTCCTCTTCCTCAAGTGGCACCGCCTCTCGGTGATCTTCTTTCTGAACTTTCTACTTTACTCTCTCTTTACTGCCTCCATTATCACGCATACGCTCCTTAAGTTCAACGAAAGCGACCACACGGGCCTGACTGCCCTCTTCGGCCTGTTCTCTTGGATACGGATTGTGTATCTCATGATCCGAGAGGTCATACAGCTTGCCATGTCGCCGCTCCTGTACTTCAGGTCCATCACGAACCTGATGGAGGTGGCTCTCATTGTCTTGTCGATCCTAACCTGCATGGAAGCCAGCTACGACAAGGAGACGCAGCGCATACTGGCCGTCTTCACCATTCTGCTGGTGTCCGTGGAGTTCTGCCTGCTGGTTGGCTCCCTGCCAGTACTCTCAATTTCGACGCACATGCTCATGCTGCGCGCCGTCTCCAGCAGCTTTATCAAGAGCTTTGCTCTCTACTCGATCTTTGTGCTTACGTTTAGTCTGTGCTTCTACATACTGTTTGGCAAGCCCCAGGTGGATTCCTCCTCTACGAAGGACAGCACGCCAGAGCTAGCAAAGGAGGGAGAAGATGATGGTCACTTCAACACATTCTCCGTGCCCATCGAGGCGCTCATCAAGACGATTGTGATGCTCACGGGAGAATTTGATGCCGGTGACATAAAGCGCACATTGTGGATGCAACAGATTTTCGTCCTTTGTGTGAGCGGAAGGGGGTGGGACGAAATTTTGAGATATACGTTTTATAGTGAGATCTAACAGGAGTGCGGATACTAAATTTGGTTACTCTAGCGTTAATAGTCTCTGAGATTTGTGGATGCCCCAGATTTTCGTCCTTTGCGGGGGCGGAAGGGGGTGTGGCGAAATTTTGACACAAAACGGTCAAGGTCCGATATCACAGGAGTGTGGATACCAAATTTGGTTGCTCTGGCTCTTATAGGTTCTGAGATCCTTGAACTCATATTTTGCAATTGGCCAAACCGACCATGAAACCTGTGTGTTAGAGAGAGACAGAGCGAGAAAGAATGAAATTGTTTTCTTGATTCTGGCTATAATAATTATACGATCTGGTTCAGATTTTGCACTCTAGAACATATAGTCATCATCTACGATTCTGGTCCTCTTTTGGTTTTCTCGTATCTTTAAAATTGTGGATGCCACAGATTTTCGTCCTTTTGTGGGGGCGGGAAGTGGGCGGGGCGAAGTTTTGAAATATTCTTGTAGCAGTGACATATCACAGAAGTCTGGATATCAATAATGTCGTTGACTCCCTTTCCTTTGTGACACACTTTATTCCCAAATTCCAGGAGTGATACGAGTACTTTTTTTTTTTTACCAGTGTTATAGTATATACATATGTGAGCTCCATGGAGAAGGGGGAATAAAATTCCACTCCAGGACTCCGTATAACTCTGTGATTTTCGACTGGTTTCCGTAGATTGAAAGCAAATGTTTAAGAGTTTAAGGGAAATTTGTGTTTTCCGAAGCTTTTCGCAATAAGTATAGATTACCTTGACTACATCAATATTTCTGAAAGTAGTGCTCTTAATTGCTAGGGTCAGATGCGACTGAGAGAGGAGTTGCTCACTTTTGAAAATCGTTTGCTTGTTAAGTTTTCTGTTAATTATTGTGATATTACGCCATTCTGTCAACCGATGTCCTAGTAAGACTTTTGGGTCGAGCTTCAGCTTGGACAAACAATGAAGTTGTTTGTCAATTGCTTGGGCAAAATACTCGTACTCAGGTGGAAAAAACAAATACCAGAATGGGGAAGAGGTTAAGATGGGAGACAAGAAAATATCAAATAAAGGGCCAATTAAGGAAGGTGATTGTGCGATTCTGTTTATCTTATCAACGACAAATTTTGACCCCAGGGGCGTCATTTACAATCCTCAATTTGTTTGCATACTAAAGCAACATTAGCCGAAGAGCTACTACAAAAGAGAAGACGATGTTTCCTGATTCCCAATTCGTAGGCTATTGATAAACAATCAGTGGGGAATATTCAAATTAGCCAGGTCTCATGTGTGATTAGCCGATGTCTCACACATTCCAAGCATCAAAGCAGACAGCAGACAGAACGGAACAGAACAGAACAGAACACAACAAAAGCGGAGAAGACGTTGAGCTGACGGCTGGAGGGATCAGATCCCACAGAAGAAGCCGCCTTGAAATTTACGAAAAGAGCCGCCTATAAATCGCAAGATTTCAGCACTGCCCAGGGCTTTATCTAAAAGCTCCATTCGGAACAGTATTCGAAGCATAAAGCGTAACCAATTGATTGCTAATTGACATTGATGTGGTCGATTATTTTATGATTATTCTTTATGATCGTTAAATTTTGATATACCAAAAGGCGAGCGAGATCGAACACCAAACTTGATTCAAATTTGTAGATCACTTTGAACAATCAAGCCACTCCCGGAGTACTTCTCAGGCCTTATCTTACCTTGTCTTCAGTTGGATTGTTATAATTTAATAAACTACACGGAGGCAAATTAAGTCTGTAGTTCGGGTACCAACAAAAAACCACTTAAAGACGCTTTCTTTAATTGCCCCAAAACGAAGATTTGGTTTTTGTTTTTCGAGAAACCTGTGGGGTAGCTTTCGGCTGCGGATGTTGGCTGTGACTGTGGCTCTGACTGTGGCTCTGCCTCCAGCTGCTGGCCAGCTCCATGGACAGACAGTCATTTGTGTGAAAATCATCGTAGCATGGAAGCGTTGTCAAATACCGTTTGTTGCGGGGGTCGGTCCACTCTCATGCTTTTGTTTCGGCCATTTCAAGGTCTGTACAGAAACCGTCTGTTGGGTCAGACCTCCCTCCATTGACCAGAGCAGAGCTCTAACAATGCGGGTTCTGGCATCATTTTCATAGAAACGGCATTAGAAGTTACTCATACGCAGCGTGGGTTGGATAAGATTAACGGAAAGCCAATAGACATAGCTCATCCTCCCCATTCTCACTTGACTCTTTGCAGACAGCAGAATGAGCTCTAACAACTGCGGTTTCATCCGATCCGCAGGGCCAGTTGAGCGCAGCCCTCGCTAATCGGGACATACGGGAATTCCACACTGCCCTGGACAGCGGTGCCCAGGCCAAATCGCCAGGACGATCGAATGCCTCTCAGGTGGGCTCCTGCATTCAGCTGCTGCTCGAGTACGGAGCCTCTCCGAATTTGGTGGATCAGGGCGAGTTCACGCCCTCCACCATGTGCTGAAGAATAGAAAGATTGAGGCAGGCACTAAGCTGGAGCTGATCCGACTTTTCCTGAAACAACCACAGTTGGACATTGACAGCTATCGGAACGGGCAGGTACGCCAGATGCTGAGGGATCAGTATCCGGAACTGCCGTTGCCGGAGCTGCGCGAGGCTGGAGCAGAGATCGACTGCGAAGCGACTCCTTCCGCACGCTGCGGGGACGGAGACGAGAACCAGTTCGAGCAACAGTTCGCGGAGTACCACCAGAACGTCAGCGGAAACGCAGACAACCAATGCAATGCCAACCAGGAGGAGTATCAGTCCCTGCTGGCGGAGAGTATCAAGCGGGGCAAAGCAGCGAGCCTTTGAGGCCATCCTCGAGACGGGCATCAACATTAAATCCTTCAAAATTGAGCGACATCAGCCCCGTGGAGTTGGCCGTAATCTGGGGCAACCACAGGGCGCTAGAGAAGCTGTTGAAGCAACCGCAGCTGAGGCTGACATCGAATTCCAAGCTGCTGAACGCGATTATCAGTCGCCTGGGTGAGCAGCCGCTGGACGACTTCTGTGACCACCAGCGCTGCTTCCAGCTGCTGCTCGAGAGCGATCGTGTGGACATCAATGAGGCGGACAAGGCTGGCTGGTGCCACTCTCCTATGCGGTCAAGTATCGCAACACAAAGGTGGCACAGGAGCTTCTACGGCAGGGAACGAACATCGGGGCGAGAAGCGCGTTCGGAGATCTTCCATACAGGAGATGGACCCGAAAGTGCTGGAGGAGCACTTCGATTCCTGCATCACCACCAAACGGGGAGAAGCCCGTTGACCTGAGTTTGGAGATCATCATCAACTACAAGAATCTGATGAGACGCCAGCGAGAGCCCGGCAGTCGGATAAGCGGAGCATTGGCCATCCTCACCAATTGGAGGACGAGATGACTCCAATCGCATACATCGCCGATTCCAAGGAGCTGCGTTACCTGCTGCAGCACCCGCTAATCTCGAGTTTCCTCTTCCTCAAGTGGCACCGCCTTCTCGGTGATCTTCTTTCTGAACTTTCTACTTTACTCTCTCTTTACTGCCTCCATTATCACGCATACGCTCCTTAAGTTCCACGAAAGCGACCACACGGGCCTGACTGCCCTCTTCGGCCTGTTCTCTTGGATAGGGATTGTGGCTCTGCCTCCAGCTGCTGGCCAGCTCCATGGACAGACAGTCATTTGTGTGAAAATCATCGTAGCATGAAGCGTTGTCAAATACCGTTTGTTGCGGGGGTCGGTCCACTCTCATGCTTTTTGTTTCGGCCATTTCAAGGTCTGTACAGAAACCGTCTGTTGGGTCAGACTCCTCCATTGACCAGAGCAGAGCTCTAACAATGCGGGTTCTGGCATCATTTTCATAGAAACGGCATTAGAAGTTACTCATACGCAGCGTGGGTTGGATAAGATTAACGAAAGCCCACATAGACATAGCTCATCCTCCCATTCTCACTTGACTCTTTGCAGACAGCAGAATAAGCTCTAACATCTGCGGTTTCATCGATCCGCAGGGCCAGTTGAGCGCAGCCCTCGCTAATCGGGACATACGGGAATTCCACACTGCCCTGGACAGCGGTGCCCAGGCCAATCGCCAGGACGATCGAATGCCTCTCAGGTGGGCTCCTGCATTCAGCTGCTGCTCGAGTACGGAGCCTCTCCGAATTTGGTGGATCAGGGCGAGTTCACGCCCCTCCACCATGTGCTGAAGAATAGAAAGATTGAGGCAGGCACTAAGCTGGAGCTGATCCGACTTTTCCTGAAACAACCACAGTTGGACATTGACAGCTATCGGAACGGGCAGGTACGCCAGATGCTGAGGGATCAGTATCCGGAACTGCCGTTGCCGGAGCTGCGCGAGGCCGGAGCAGAGATCGACTGCGAGCGACTCCTCCGCACGCTGCGGGACGGAGACGAGAACCAGTCGAGCAACAGTTCGCGGAGTACCACCAGAACGTCAGCGGAAACGCAGACAACCAATGCAATGCCAAACCAGGAGGAGTATCAGTCCCTGCTGGCGGAGAGTATCAAGCGGGGGCAAGCAGCGAGCCTTTGAGGCCATCCTCGAGACGGGCATCAACATTAATCCTTCAAAATTGAGCGACATCAGCCCCGTGGAGTTGGCCGTAATCTGGGGCAACCACAGGGCGCTAGAGAAGCTGTTGAAGCAACCGCAGCTGAGGCTGACATCGAATTCCAAGCTGCTGAAACGCGATTATCAGTCGCCTGGGTGAGCAGCCGCTGGACGACTTCTGTGACCACCAGCGCTGCTTCAGCTGCTGCTCGAGAGCGATCGTGTGGACATCAATGAGGCGGACAAGGCTGGCCTGGTGCCACTCTCCTATGCGGTCAAGTATCGCAACACAAAGGTGGCACAGGAGCTTCTACGGCAGGGAACGAACATCGGGGCGAGAAGCGCGTTCGGAGATCTTCCCATACAGGAGATGGACCCGAAAGTGCTGGAGGAGCACTTCGATTCCTGCATCACCAACCAACGGGGAAAAGCCCGTTGACCAGAGTTTCGAGATCATCATCAACTACAAGAATCTGATGAGACGCCAGCGAGAGCCCGGGCAGTCGGATAAGCGGAGCATTGGCCATCCTCACCAATTGGAGGACGAGATGACTCCAATCGCATACATCGCCGATTCCAAGGAGCTGCGTTACCTGCTGCAGCACCCGCTAATCTCGAGTTTTCCTCTTCCTCAAGTGGCACCGCCTCTCGGTGATCTTCTTTCTGAACTTTCTACTTTACTCTCTCTTTACTGCCTCCATTATCACGCATACGCTCCTTAAGTTCCACGAAAGCGACCACACGGCCTGACTGCCCTCTTCGGCTGTTCTCTTGGATACGGATTGTGTATTCTCATGATCCGAGAGGTCATACAGCTTGCCATGTCGCCGCTCCTGTACTTCAGGTCCAATCACGAACCTGATGGAGGTGGCTCTCATTGTCTTGTCGATCCTAACCTGCATGGAAGCCAGCTACGACAAGGAGACGCAGCGCATAACTGGCCGTCTTCACCATTCTGCTGGTGTCCGTGGAGTTCTGCCTGCTGGTTGGCTCCCTGCCAGTACTCTCAATTTCGACGCACATGCTCATGCTGCGCGCCGTCTCCAGCAGCTTTATCAAGAGCTTTGCTCTCTACTCGATCTTTGTGCTTACGTTTAGTCTGTGCTTCTACATACTGTTTGGCAAGCCCCAGGTGGATTCCTCCTCTACGAAGGACAGCACGCCAGAGCTAGCAAAGGAGGGAGAAGATGATGGTCACTTCAACACATTCTCCGTGCCCATCGAGGCGCTCATCAAGACGATTGTGATGCTCACGGGAGAATTTGATGCCGGTGACATAAAGTTTGACAGCGTCTACACTTACCTGATCTTCCTGCTCTTTGTGTTCTTCATGACCATTGTGCTGTTCAATCTCCTGAATGGTCTGGCTGTCAGCGATACTCAGGTGGGTTTATATTTCCTTTTCTTCCTCGGCTTTATCCAACTGTTTTCTCTCCTCTCTTTTCCCACAGGCCATCAAGGCCCAGGCGGAACTGAACGGCGCCATTGTCCGCACCAATCTGCTGACCCGCTACGAGCAAGTTCTCACTGGCCGAGATGGACACGCTCAGACCTCATCGTCCCAGTTGAACAAAGGCAGTCGGTTCGCTCGAGGAAGACCATGAGCTAGTCACCGGTTCAATCGTAATTTTCTTCATGCTTTTCTTGAGTTTCACGCCCTCGTGGCTTTTCCCACACTTGGGACCCCACTAAGCAGAAAAGCGAAAGGAGAGAAAATCTTCACTGATGAATCGCCTGATCGGATCGGATGGGCTGTTATATACTCACAACACATACTCATTGGCCGCATTTGCGAATCGCTGGGCTGTGAACAAGCTTGAATTGAAAGAGTGTCGGCACTTCGGTGTGCCAAAGATACATATCTTTACCCCTTGAATCAGCTCGTGTTGATTTTTCTGCCGTGCATTGCACTTTTGAGCCCAGGTCCTAAACGAGAGTCACACACCACACACATGCACATTATTATCATTATCATCATCATTATGATAAAGACTGTGAGCGAACGAATGCTGATGAAGCCTCATTGTCAATGTCGAAAGTTATGGGATTGGTTAAGGAAACCCAAGGTGGGATATGAAAAGTATTGCGTTCTGCTCTGGCATAGGATCCCAGCTTTAATGTGTAACGTGTCACCTACGCACGTCTGTGTATTCCAGGCTAGCTGTTATTCAGCGAAGGGAAGCACACGCTTTGGGTTTCCGGCCTCTGCTCGTCGGCTATTGGAGTGATGTTCTTGCCCCCCTCCTGCTGGTGGCCTATACGCATTATACCGCGAAATGAAGTAGCGTGCCACGACGAAAATGCTTAACGGGAGACACTGTTTATCCTGAATAGAATTGTGGATGTGTGCTGGAAAGGTATCTCAACTCCGCCTCTGGTGTTGTCGAGGTCGTGTCGCCCACCCTACCATGGCCATTCCAAACCGTTCGATTTAATGACGGAATGGCCCCTTTGTCCGGGGCGTCCTACATGGGGAATTTGCCAGCGAAAGCAAAGCGCTAGATTAATACATTATAAAGTTTATTCACTTACTGGCTAAAACAATAACATTACCCGCAAATACCATAATACCATACCAAATCACCCACATTAAAAGAATAGCTAAATGAAATATGTATAAAATTCCTACAAATACTTGGCTATGTGTCATACAAACGATACACTAAACAAGTCCGAAATGGACAAACTAACTTGCTTGCTGACTCCGTAATGTTACGAAACCAATTCGAGTGGGCACTTCTCCCTCTCACTCACCGACCGGCCCTAGTTCCCTTGTTTCAAGTTGTAATTTATCAATAACAGAATTTAAGTCCACTCATACCTTTTCTCCAGTTTATGGCTCCATCGGCGAAAGCGCTTTCCTCGATGAATACCTAAAGCTGCTGTGGTGGAAGAACACTTAAATGGGCACAAGGTTGGGGGAATCATATTTGCAGATCGGCGAGAGTCACGAGAAGCCACTACCGAAATCAAATCTAATTCTCTCCTAATTAACTCCGCACAGAAATCATAATTAATTACACATTTACAAACACGAATATAATTACTCCGTCAATCCGTTGCTTCCTCTTTTTTTTTCTTTTCTCTTTCTCCCGACTGTTATCTATGTTTCCTTTCCACCTCCTGGGCGAAAGGGAACAGCACAAATTCTTTCCCCTGCTTCTGCAGGTGAAAGGTACGCGAAAGCAAAGAGAAGGCCAAACGGCCAATCTCCGACGGTGCTAGATTAACACTTTCTCTTCCGCCGATCTGCTCGCGACCAAGGGACGGGCCCTCCTTATCTGCCGCGTCGCGCTCGACTACTAAAGTGCCGACGCCAACGCCTAGGGAAGCCTAGCCGCTTCCACGCTCGCTTCTCCGATGGCTGAGCGGTTTCCAGACAGTCCCAAAGGCTTAAACGCCACTTTGTTAGGCTTGCGGCTGCTGTTGTTTGCTGGCTGGCTTTCTTGGACGATCGAATCCGCACTGATTAACTCGATATACTAAGCGCCAAAGACTACAAATGGGACAACTCTTTATTCTCCTTTAGCCCTTCTCTTCCCGCAGCACTCACCCCCAACCGACTCAGCGCTATACGGCTTCTGACGAACTGAATAGCCCACTCGCCTTCAACCAAGAATCTCGCAGTCGAATCTTGGATTTAGATATTTAGATTCCCTAGAGTTTTTCTCTTCACTAAATTCTTGGTTTTTCCTTTCCGTCGGACCGATACGCAACCGACTCAATTGACTTTCACGAGGGAATAGCCGATAGGGACGCCAACGTTCTGGCGGCAAAATCCTCTAACAGGTCCAGGATGCATTTTCAACAGAGATAGCCTGACGTTTTGACCTGTTACCGTCTTTTTGGTTTTCCTTGACTGTCGTTCGCCTGCCACTCTGAGCACTAGATGGCGCCACAAAAAAACTCAGCATTTCCTGCTACAAGCGCTACAAAAGCACCCCGAAAGATCAGGCTTGGGGGTCACACTCCAAGAATGATAACAGGACAGCTTGAATCAGTTGGTTTACTGACGAAGATCTTTCGCGTGAAACCGTCCTACGTAACGATCCTGCAAATCCTCTAACTCATGAGCCGCCCTATCTTCTTTTTGACCCTGGCCTTCAGAAAGGCGGACCCAACTTCGCGCTGTACCTGACTGAAAATTGCTCTGCTGAAATCTTCGGAACACCTCCTGGCCGACATTGTAGATATGTCTCTCGACGTAAGTTATACTGCCGTTCATATCTTATAGTTCTGTTTTTCATGACTTCTAGAGCCTTGCTTCGAACCAAGTCTAATGAATCTCCGCGAGAAAACTGCTGACCTGTCGTCCATCACCGCAATGCTCTCAGAAGCTTGTATGTTGCCCCGGACGTGATGAAATGCTGTCGAACACCATATAATAAGGAGTTGCATTCAGACTTGCATGCACCGCCGAACGCAATGCGCAGCAAAATGCTGCTGAGGTGCTCGTCCCAGTCGGATTGTTGCAATCACCGAGCGATTTACACGTTCGGAAGCATTAGCTTGGGGTGCGTACAGGGCGTGAGAATGTGCGAAACCTTATATTCCCGGAGTAGCTTTTGAATGCCTCAGACTTAAATTGTGTGCCATTGTCGGATACTATTGTCTCCGGAACCCCGAAAGCATGAAAAGATCTTGCTGCATGTATTGACTACCACGTCCGCGTCAACTTCTTCACTGCCTTAAGAACACATATTTAGAATAGTGATCGAGGACGATAAAGATGCTATATGTCCACTTCTTGAACGGGGATATGGCCCAGGAAATCTACATATAATTTCTGGATGAAACGTTGTGACTCGGGCGCAATTCCAATCTTCGTCTCTGGATTGTATTAGGGGCCTTGGTAGTCTTGCAGACATCAGAACCTGGATATACTTCTTCACATCGGCAACCAAACCAGGCCAGTAATAATACCCGCCGTATCCTTTCTAGGGTTTTGTGAATGCTCCATGGGAAGCCAGTGGATTGTCGTGCGCGTTACGCAAAACGTAACCACTAACCTTGAGGAATCCAGAGTTTTCCAAATCATGTAGCACTCTCTGTTGCGTGATCTGACCTACGATACAACAAGTTATCTACAATTTTGAGATCTGGCAACTTATCAAGATTGCCCCTAACCCTTTCTCCGATCTCCACGTAATCTTCTGCCTTGAATTCTGGCGATTCAAATCCACCAACAACCCATTGCTCGCGTCTAGAGTCGCCACTTCCTCCTCATTTACGCGAGAAAGAGCATCCGGAACCACATTAAAGCCTGCCGCTACGATGCTCGATTTTAAACGAGAAACTCTGCAGCTTTAATGCCATCGGCTAGACGTGAGTGTAAGTCAGTTTGTGACATGAGCCACTTTAAAAAGGCGTGATCAGTGATTACAGTAAATTCATGCCCCTCGATGTAAGCTCTGAACCTATTTATGCAAACTATTGCGGCCAGAACATTCTTGTTCGGTGACCGAATAATTCTTTTGGGCTTGTTGAGTTTTTTCGATACAAACGCAATCGATATTCGTCCCCTCCGGCGCTTCTGCACCAGCATCCCCCAACGCCTGTCTTGCTAGCGTCACAGTGAACATAGAATGGTTTGCTAAAATCAGGACTACGCAAAACTGGTGCTGAGCAAAGCATCTCCTTCAACTTTTCAAAAGCCTCCTGACCTCTGGAGTCATTGAAAATTTCTGTCTGGGTTTGAGCAAGTTCGTGAGAGGCGCGGCTACCGATGCGAAGTTGCTTATAAACTTCCTGTACAAGCCTACCATACCTAGGAAGCGACGCAGAGACTTTAGGGATTTTTGGCAAAGGAAAATCGGACATAGCCGAAATCTTATCCGGATCTGTACGAATCGAAATACCCCTTCGCCTACTATACTTGCTTTTCTCCACATTCAGCGTTAACCCTGCCGCTTTTATGTAACTTGCCACTTCACTCAACACCCTCCGATGTGACTCAAAACTGTCCGACACAATCAAAAGGTCGTCCAGGTACAACAAAAACTTCATTTCTTAAACTGGCCGGAATTAACCTTGTCCATCAGCCTGTCATGTCTGCGAAGCATTAGTGAGACAAAAGGCATTACCTTATACTGTAGAGAGGTTTCCCCGGAACCGTGAACGCTGTTTTTATCGCGTGAGCTCGGCTCTAAGGAACTTGCCAATAGGCATCCTTAAGATCCAGGCTCGAAATAAACAACGCCTTAGGAAGACGTCCTAGAACCCATCAATTTGTGGTAACGGATACGCGTCTTTTTTGGTCACGCGGTTAACTTTCCTACTATCTAAACATAGCCTCACCTTCCTGGCTTCTGCACCAATACTACTGGTGATGACCACGCACTATCGGATCCTCTATCACCGGCCTAAGCGAGCATCCGATCTATCTCCGCATATAACAATTTCTCTACCGCAGGAGATACAGGGAAGTGTCTCTGCTTCACGGCTTTTGCATCACTACATCAATTGAATGCGAAAGCAGAGCCGTCTTTCCTAGACCGGAAACGGAAAACGAAGGAAATAAATTGATGGTCGCTTGCAACTGGTCCATTCCGCTCGGCTGAGGTTCTGCGGGTTCATGAACTATCTCTGCCAGCGATATGCTGGGTGGTAATAAATCGAAACTTGACCAAAAATCGATCCTAAATACAAGTCCTGGCTGAGCGTTGGAATAATGTGCAGCTCAAGGTCCTTCACTGCACCTTATACTGCAGCCGGTGTCCGCAGTCGTCCCACTACCTTCTTGCCTCCGTCCATCCGCAGTGGAAGCATTTACAACTCCTCTCTTAAAAGGAATTCGGCTTTGGATTACGCGTTCTGTCTAACTTTCGCGCCAATAACACTCATAGCTGCTCCGGTGTCCAATAGACCAAGGACCGGTTTGAATCAACAGGCGAACTTCCGCAATATGGACGCTTGTCCTTCTGCTTGTAACGAATGCAATTAATCGCTTTCGCCGCCTGCCGGAACGCTCTCATCCTTCTTGCACTTCCTTGTGAGGCGACTTATTACTGGGTTGGTCGTTGGTGAAAAGCGAATGGGATCTGGCATGGACTAGTTGTGGCCAGACTAAAGCTTGGTGTATGTCGGATTCTGATTTCTCAGACGGAAGCTGGGCGGTAGTTTTAAGTATCCTACTGGACTTTCGCCTCTGCACTCGACTGCTTGCGCTGAACACTGACCGGCTGGCGAGGCTGTGTGTTCACTTTGCCGTTTTTTTTGGCATTTGCTACACGACGGCTTATATTTATTAGTGCTCCGCACCCAAAGCAAAAAATTTTCCTTTTGCTATCGCAATCGTGGTAGCGATGCCCTCCTTTCGGCAGTTCCAGCAAATCAGTGCCATGGTGCCACTCGTCCTCTTCTTCTACATCCGAGAATTCGGAGGCCTCCTCTAATTGGCTTCCTCTACCAATTCCGCAACCTGTTTCGGAAAGGAATCAATTTCTGGTACCCATGATCCGCCCAATGTCGTCGAGAAAACCCTCCTTCTACGACAGACTTCTCTCAAACGTTCTACCGGAGTCGATTTGGGCATTCAGGAGCTCATGTCTAATTTCAGGTCGCAAATTGCGCCGTAAAGTTTCCACAATCGCTTTCTCTGACATGGAGTTTCAAAATCATCCATCAGCTGTACCAGGGGCGTCGTGGAAGGAATCGAAATTTTCTTTTTCTTTTTGCTTCCTGTCCCTTATCGCTTCTCTGATATCCACATCGGTTCGAGAATCCTAAACTGCTTTCTTAGGGCTTGGCATAACGGTCCCATCTCATCGATCCGGAAGTCTTGTGGTAACGCCAATAAAAATCTCTGGCCTTTCCGTCAAAAAGCAGACTGGCGTTACTGCACAGAAAACTGGAAAATTTCCCTCGAGAGTCTGATGCGTCAAAGCCTCTACCCTATAGAGAAAATTATCAATGCTCAATCCTTCTTGGGTCCATTGAAACGTAATTTCCAACTATTGAGGATATGGGCGACTTTGTCCGGTCGCTGACTCAGATCTGAGACTGCACTGCTTGGACGGTCGTAGCTCGGAAACTGTGCTGAATACTGGACTATTCAGTCCCTGTCGGAATGTTTCCTCCACTTCTCTGTCCTATTTTGTTGGACGGGTTATCCGCTTCCCCACGTCTATTCCCTTGAGGAATGCTATTGCCAGTCTCTTGGAAATTTGCTGCTAGGCTGGACTGAATGATTTGAGCCATTTTGTCCGTGAGCTGGGCTACCACCTCGTTTTGCATCGTGCTGGTGCCTGTGTAACCATGCTACTAACTCTTTCAGCGGTTATGGCTGCTCGTTTGCTTGCCTGGAACCTGGTATTATGAGGAGTACTTCTATCGACGCATAGCGTCTTGCATGTGGGACAGGTAGTATGGGTCTTGACATGTGACTCAATACAAGTTTTGTGAAACTCGTGGCTGCACTTTGTTTTCAATGGTAGGAGCCGAAGCCAAAGTTTTCCCACACAACTGGCATTTTGGCGCCGGAGCCGGTTCAGGCTCGTTATCGGGGTTCTCCATTGTACAAAAAAATAAATCAAACTTAATTCCTAACTGTCCTGACAAAAATATATCCACAAAAACTACACGACAAAACCTAAACACTTACTTATCAAACGCAGACAAAACCAAAGTTAAAAATGTGTTAATAGTAAAACTAAATTAGGTATTCTAGTTAAAAGTCAGATAACTTATGCTAGCAAACCTAAGATGACCTAAAATTCAAAAATAATAAGTAATTGTACGTGAACTCAAATTGCAAAGAGAACTGATACCTCGTGTTATAATTCATAGCTTCCTACGATCCCCATGCGAAACGGACCCTATGCTAATTGAGACCCCAATTCCTAAGCACAAAAGAAAATGAAAAGAATGTGTACGCGCGCAGACGCCTTGCACTTGTCGCTGTCTAATCAAAACCAACAACAACTGCATGCGCAAGCCGTGGCCAGCTGCTGCTTTGATTCGCGCCGCTGTCGTCCAAAAATCTCGGCTCGGCACTCTATACTTGAAATGAGCATGCTGCTTCTGATTTCACTCGTGGCCAACGGAATTCTATAATCAAGATTAATCCGAGTATGTCCAACGCGCTAAAACTCATCAGCAGCAATGGCTAAGCCTTCCGCACAGTCCTTCAGCCGTGGGCAGGATTCCGTAAGTAAACGAGATTCCCTCTGCAGTCCTATGCGCCCGAAAGACCATGTTTAAGACTCCTGCCTCAGAAAAAGTAGGGTATTATTAAGATCGATGCACTTTTCGAAACGCTCCTCAGACGTGGCCAGAAGACGCTCCAGAAGTCAAAACTTCTACTTCCGTTTTCCGAATCGTCTGACGGACCCTCTACTTGGTGTTGAGAAAAGAAGATATTCTTGAGCAATGACCACTTCCAGAGAAACAATTTGGTCAATGCCGTCTATGCTGAATCGGGAAGTTTTAAAAACAACAAAAAGGATGTCACAGTGTTGATGGTGTCACACCTGAATAGGTGTGGCCCACGTTGGGCGCCAATTTTTAGTTATAATACTATATCTATGATCATAAATTTAACGTGTCACCTACGCACGTCTGTGTATATAAATCCTGCAGGCTAGCTGTTATTCAGCGAAGGAAGCACACGCTTTGGGTTTCCGGCCTCTGCTCGTCGGCTATTGGAGTGATGTTCTTGCCCCCCTCCTTGCTGGTGGCCTATACGCATTATACCGCGAATGAAGTAGCGTGTCACGACGAAAATGCTTAACCGGGAGACACTGTTTTATCCCTGAATAGAATGGTGGATGTGTGCTGGAAAGGTATCTCAACTTCCGCCTCTGGTGTTGTCGAGGTCGTGTCGCGCACTCCTACATGGCCATTCCAAACGTTGATTTATATGACGGAATGGCCCCTTTGTCCGGGGCGTCCTTACATGGGAATTTGCAGCGAAAGCAAACGCTAGATTAATACATTATAAGTTTATTCACTTACTGGCTAAAACAATAACATTTACCGCAAATACCATAATATAATTCACCCACATTAAAAGAATAGCTAATGAAATATATGTATAAAAGTCCTACAAATACTTGGCTATTGTCCATACAAATGATATACAAAACACGTCCGAAATGGACAAACTAACTTGCTTGCTGATTCCGTAATGTTACGAAACCAATGCGAGTGGGCTCTTCTCCCTCTCACTCACCGAACCGGCCTAGTTCCCTTGTTTCAAGTTGTAATTTATTAATAACAGAATTTAAGTCCACTCATACCTTTTTCTCCAGTTTATGGCTCCATCGGCGAAAGCGCTTTCCTCGGATGAATACCTAAAGCTGCTGTGGCGGTTGGTTGGGAAATCATATTTGCAGATCAACGAGAGTCACGAGAAGCCACTTACCGGAATCAAATCTAACTCTCTCCTAATTAACTCCGCACAGAAATCATAATTAATCACACATTTACAAACACGAATACAATTACTCGTCAATCGTTGCTTCCTCTTTTATACCGATACTCAAAATGAGTATTGGGTATATTAAGATTTGTGGTAAAAGTGATGTGTGTAACGTTCAGGAAGGAATCGTTTCCGACCCATAAAGTATATATATTCTTGATCAGCATCAATAGCCGAGTCGATTGGGCCCTGTCTGTCTTCTGTCTGTCCGTTCTGTCCGTCTGTCCGTCCGTCTTGTCCGTCCCCTTCAGCGCCTAGTGCTCAAAGGCTATAAGAGCTAGAGCAACGATGTTTTGACCCAGACTTCTGTGATATGTCACTGCTACAAAATATTTCAAAATTTTGCCACGCCCACTTCCGCCCCACAAAGGCGAAAATCTGTGGCATCCACAATATTCGACGATACGAGAAAACGAAAAAACGCGAATCGTAGAAGATGACTATATCTCTAGAGTACAAAATCTGAACCAGATCGTATATTTATTATAGCCAGCATCAAGAAAACAATTTCATTTTTTCTCGCCCTGTCTCTCTCTAACACACACGTAGCATAGGCGGCCTTGCTTAGAGTAAAACATTAGCGCCTAGATCTCAGAGACTATAAAAGCTAGAGCAACCAAATTTGGTATCCACACTCCTAATATATCGGACCGAGACGAGTTTGTTTCAAAATTTCGCCACACCCCTTCCGCCCCGGCAAAGGACGAAAATCTGGGGATATTCAAAAATCTCAGAGACTATTAAGGCTAGAGTAACAAATTTGGTATCCGCACTTCTGTTAGATCTTCACTATAAACGTATATCTCGAAATTTCGCCTCACCCCTTCCGCCCACAAAGGACGAAAATCTGTTGCATCCACAATATTGCAGATTCGAGATAACTAAGAAACGCAGAATCATAGATAATGACCATATCTATCAGATTGCTGAATTGGATCAGATCAAATCATTTTAATAGCAAAAGGAAAAAATCAATTTGCACTGGCTACGCAGCGCCCGACGTCACGCTCAGACTGATTTTCTGTCTCTCTCGCACGCACTCTTTGTCGTGTCGTTTAATATTAGCAGCGTCTGCCGGAGGAACCATACTGATATTAGTATCGGGTATAACTGTAGAGTTGCGGTGTCCGCAGCAACTCACAACGTTCCCCTCGTTTTTCTATTCTCTTTCTCCCGACTGTTATCTTCCTGAGCGAAAGGAACAGCACAAATTCTTTTCCCCTGCTTCTGCAGGTTGAAAGGTACGCGAAAGCAAAGAAAAAGCCAAACGGCCAATCTCCGACGGTGCTAGATCGACACTTTCTCTCCGCCGATCTGCTCGCGACCAAGGGACGGCCCTCCTTATCTGCCGCGTCGCGCTCGGACTACTAAAGTGCCGACGCAACGCCCTCGGGAAGCTAGCCGCTTGGCGGACCAAGCGCTCCTCAAATGTCTTCTCCCTCTGCTTCACGCTCGCTTCTCCGATGGCTGAGCGCTTCCTGACAATCCCAAAGCGTTTAAACGCCACTTTGTTAGGCTTGCGGCTGCTGTTGTGTTTGCTGGCTGGCTTCCTTGGACGATCGAATCCGCACTGCTTAACTCGATTTACTAAGCGCCAAGACTACAAAATGGACAACTCTTTATTCTCCTTAGCCCTTCTCTTCTCTTCCCGCAGCACTTACCCAACCGGACTCAGCGCTATACCGGCTTCTGACGACTGAATAGCCCACTCGCCTTCAACCAAGAATCTCGCAGTCGAATCTTGGACTTAGATATTTAGATTCCCTAGAGTTTTTCTCTTCACTAAATTCTTGGTTTTTCCTTTTCGTCGGACCGATACGCAACCGACTCAATGGACTTTCACGAGGGAATAGCCGATAGGGACGCCAACGTTCTGGCGGTAAATTCGTCTAACAGGTCCCTGGATGCATTTTCAACAGAGATAGCCTGACGTTTTGACCTGTTACCACGTCTTTTTGGTTTTCCCTTGACCTGTCGTTCGCCTGCCACTCTGAAGCACTAGATGGCGCCACAAAAACTCAGCATTCCCTGCTACAAAGCGCTACACCCCGTAGATTGTTGTGCCGCTGCTGGCGGCGATTGCGTCCTCCACTGCTGCGGTAGCCAAACTCCCTATCATCGTAGCCGCCGCCGACGCCACCGCCCATGATGCGCAGCTCCGGATCGGAATGGGCATGCCCCATGGAGGGACCGAACCCGGAGTCATTGCCGATCGCTGTGTCATCTTCATGGATCGCCGGAACGAGGGTGGCGGCTGGAGCGGGCATACCCGCTGTCCCCTCACCGACCGCTACCTTGGAGCGGCATTCCTCGGCCGCTTGGCCGTCCGCGTGCACACATAGCAGCAGATGCGCCAGTAGAGAAAACTATGAAAGAGAGAATGGTGTGGAGTGGAGTCATTAGCGGCGGAGTCACGCAGCTGTGGAAAATGTCAAGCGCGCAGAGGCTCACCGGAATGACGTGGCCATCACATCCCAATGTTGGACAGGCAGATGAGCATCAGCGGGAATGCCGACGATGCATAGAAAAATCGTTGTCACCTTGCCCCAGTTCGGATTTTAAGGTCTTTTAAGGCTTTATTTAGCTGTCACAAAGTTGAAAAAGTAAACGTGTACATTTCCAAGTGCTGGAAACAAAAGTTTCACAACATATTTTGGGTGGCATCATTTTTACGGCGCTAAAAAGTGAATTTTGAGTTTTGTGCTGTAAAATGGACACATCGAACAACGTACGCCCTGCAACTTCAGCAGCAGCAGGCACGCAAATCGAAATCAAAACATTCAGGTCTATGTGGCGCGTTAGGTGAGTGGCCCCATCTACGGGTATGAGTAAGATCGCCCAATAAGTACGATTATCCATCCCTGCAGCCCGCTGAATGCACGCAAGCGATGCATACGCTCCGCAGAGGTTGTGGATGTGCTCAATCCACGCGAGATCCTCACACCGCCACGCAGCCCTCGACTCGAAGTTGACGAAGAAGTTTACGTTTGATCGGAGCTTCGGCCCCGAGTCCAAGCAATGCGATGTCTATGCGGTGTGGTGTCGCCCCTGATCGAAGAGGTGCTAAGCGGCTACAATTGCACGGTGTTCGCGTACGGACAGACGGGTACTGAACAGAACAGAACAGAAATAAGGTAAAACTGGCACAGGGAGAGCTTTTGGTCGTGGCTCACCCAAATTCTGGCTCAGATGCTGCTTGGAGATTGCTTGCTCCAGATTGTCCTGCATGCGATTCTTGAACTGATCGCAGGCACTGCGTATTCTTTTCATCGGTGTCCCCTTCGACGTCGATGGTGCCATGAAGCTGCTCCGTTTCATTGGTGGCCAAATCTTGCCACGGTCAGGATTTTGTGGCGCCTGCGTCGTGAGCGTCTCCTCCGTTTTCATGTGCGAGGCCACCAGCTGTTTCTTCTCCTTGTAGTAGACTCCCCTTGGTGTCGGTTAGGTGCTGCTCCGTTTTCTTCAGCTCCTGGGTCTTCTCCACGAGACTCAGGCTCACCTCGTTGAAGGTCTTCTCCTTCGACTGCAGCTCATCTTTGAGGGCCTTCAGCAGCAACATCTTCTCGTTGAGCTCTCGATTCTGCGAGTCCATTTTCATGGTCATCATTCTTGTCTCGCGCTGCGAGGAGATCTCGCTTCAGTTTGTCAATCTCCTCGGTGTACTCCTTGAGGACCGTTTTCTTGGTTAGCTTCTGATTGACTTCTGGCTTATTCTGAATATTCTTCGCCCGATGCGCGTACTCCAGCGTGCTGAGTGTCTCGTCAATGTCCTTGTGCCCTGGCGAGATGGTGGCATTGATCGAGGTCTTTGTCCGGCCGCCCAGCGACTCCTGCAGCAGGCGCGTCAGCTTCGATTCGCGGTACGGGACATGGGGGGCCCGATCCACCAGAGCGGTAATCACACGGCCCAGCGTCAGGAGGCTCTGGTTGATTTTGACCGTCTCGCGCACGCGTATCCCCTTCTCGTTGCCCGCCTTGGAGACGTTCTCGCTGCCCGCCAGATCCACCAGATTGAGTTTTCCGATCTTCAGCATATCCTCGCCATCGATGCCGTTCTCACGAATGTGCACCACTATGGAGAAGACGGTGTGGCTGCGCGAGGACTGCGCGTTCATCAGGGTGGTCGCGGTCTTGCGTCGCTCCTTGCCCTTCTCCAGGAGCTTGTAGACATCGTCCTTGCTCTGGACAGTGATCTCCTCGAGGCCCTGGATGATCACCGAACCCTTCTTTGTGCTGTCGTCGAAGATGCGTATCTTTGTGGAGTCATCGGTGGAGAGGAGGTCGCACAGCTCCTCGTTGTACAGCTCCAGGTAGGAGATGCGCATCGTAAACTCAACTTCCATCATGCGGAGTTCGTCGAAAAGGTGACTCAAGGCACGCGGTATGATGCCCACATCAGAGTCCTACAAAAGGGCCAAAGACAAAAGACAGGTAGAGCAGCAATTAACGTTTGAACCGCCTCCCTCGTCCGATTCTAGGAATTAGAAAACTGGTTCCCCTCTACTCACATCTTCCCAAGAGGACTTCAACTCCGCGGTCTCATTCCCCACATCGTGTGCGTCTTGCCAGTACCCGTCTGTCCGTACGCGAACACCGTGCAATTGTAGCCGCTTAGCACCTCTTCGATCAGGGGCGACACACCACCGCATAGACATCGCATTGCTTGGATTCGGGGCCGAAGCTCCGATCAAACGTAAACTTCTTCGTCAACTTCGAGTCGAGGTGTGGCGTGTGAGGATCTCGCGTGATTGAGCACATCACAACCTCTGCATAGCGTATGCATCGTCGCGTGCATTCAGCGGCCTGCAGGAATGGAAATCGTACTTATTGGGCGATCTACTACCGTAGATGGGCACTACCTAACGCGCACATAGACCTGAATGTTTTGATTCGATTTGCGTGCCTGCTGCTGCTGAAGTTGCAGGCGTACGTTGTTCGATGTGTCCATTTTACAGCACAAAACTCAAAATTCACTTTTTAGCGCGTAAAAATGATGCCACCTAAAATATGGTGTGAAACTTTTGTTTTCCAGCACTTGGAAATGTACACGATTACTCTTTTCAACTTTGTGACAGCTAAATAAAGCCTTAAAAGACCTTAAAATCCGACTGGGGCAAGGTGACAACGATTTCTATGCCATCGTCGGCATCCCGCTGCTGCTCATCTGCCTGTCCAACATTGGGATGTGATTTGTTGATTTGTAAACTTGCTCAGGGCACTTAGTGTGACCTGAAGCGTACTTTATTAATGTTCTTAATACTAGGTGCAACATATAACATTATTTATGGAAACATTACAATTTTTTTAACATTTAGGTATTTTTTTTTTTACGGTAACATTGATAATAACAGACAGAAAAATACTAGACAGTTATCGATTATTGCTCTTGTAAACAAAAGTTAAGTTAAGTCTAAGTCTAAGCTAAGTCTTTTTTCTGACTTAGGCATAAAAGTTTTGTGACGCCGCTCCTGGAACCCTCATCCGGTGCGAAACGGAGGCTTGGACGACAGGGAGACCTCCAAGCATCGGCAACGCAAGCGCGGCATCGTCTCGTCCCTCCCTTCCTGGCCGAATCCAGCCGATGCCACTCTAAGACGAACGGCGACGCATATGCTTCTTTCTGTGAATGATATGAAACTCCTGGCTGATTTTAATATTATTTTTATTTTCAGGTTTATGTTTTGTAGGTTTTGGCGATCAAGCGTCAGGAATCCAGTTAGGTAATTTGTGTTGTTATATTTATTTGGATTTTTATACCCGATACTCAAAATGAGTATTGGGGTATATTAGATTTGTGGTAAAAGTGGATGTGTGTAACGTCCAGAAGGAATCGTTTCCGACCCCATAAAGTATATATATTCTTGATCAGCATCAATAGCCGAGTCGATTGAGCCCTGTCTGTCTGTCCGTCTGTCCGTCCGTTCCGTCCGTCCGTCCCCTTCAGCGCTAGTGCTCAAAGACTATAAGAGCTAGAGCAACGATGTTTTGGATCCAGACTTCTGTGATATGTCACACCTTCAACGAGGTGAGCCTGAGTCTCGTGGAGAAGACCCAGGAGCTGAAGAAAACGGAGCAGCACCTAACCGACACCAAGGGGAGTCTACTACAAGGAGAAGAAACAGCTGGTGGCCTCGCACATGAAAACGGAGGAGACGCTCACGACGCAGGCGCACAAAATCCTGACCGTGGCAGATTTGGCCACCAATGAAACGGAGCAGCTTCATGGCACCATCGAACGGCGAAGGGACACCGATGAAAAGATACGCAGTCCCTGCGATCAGTTCAAGGATCGCATGCAGGACAATCTGGAGCAGCAATCTCCAAGCAGCATCTGAGCCAGGAATTGGGTGAGCCACGACCAAAAGCTCTCCCTGTGCCAGTTTTAACCTTATTTCTGTTCTGTTCTGTTCAGTACCCGTCTGTCCGTACGCAAACACCGTGCAATTGTAGCGCTTAGCACCTCTTCGATCAGGGGCGACACCACCACCGCATAGACATCGCATTGCTTGGACTCGGGGCCGAAGCTCCGATCAAACGTAAACTTCTTCGTCAACTTCGAGTCGAGGGTGTGGCGTGTGAGGATCTCGCGTGGATTGAGCACATCCACAACTCTGCGGAGCGTATGCATCGCTTGCGTGCATTCAGAGGCCTGCAGGGATGGAAATCGTACTTATTGGGCGATCTACTACCCGTAGATGGGGCACTCACCTAACGCGCACATAGACCTGAATGTTTTGATTCGATTTGCGTGCCTGCTGCTGCTGAAGTTGCAGGCGTACGTTGTTCGATGTGTCCATTTTACAGCACAAAACTCAAAATTCACTTTTTAGCGCGTAAAAAATGATGCCACCCAAAATATGGTGTGAAACTTTTGTTTCCAGCACTTGGAAATGTACACGTTTACTCTTTTCAACTTTGTGACAGCTAAATAAAGCCTTAAAAGAGCTTAAAATCCGACTGGGGCAAGGTGACAACGATTTCTATGCCATCGTCGGCATCCTGCTGATGCTCATCTGCCTGTCCAACATTGGGGATGTGATTTTTTGATTTGTAAACTTGCTCAGGGCACTTAGTGTGACCCTGAAGCGTACTTTATTAATGTTCTTAATACTAGGTGCAACATATAACATTATTTATGGAAACATTACAATTTTTTTTAACATTTAGGTATTTTTTTTTTTTACGGTAACATTGATAATAACAGACAGAAAAATACTAGACAGTTATCGATTATTGCTCTTGTAAACAAAAGTTAAGTTAAGTCTAAGTCTAAGCTAAGTCTTTTTTCTGACTTAGGCATAAAAATTTTGTGACGCCGCTCCTGGAACCCTCATCCGGTGCGAAACGGAGGCTTGGACGACAGGGAGACCTCCAAGCATCGGCAACGCAAGCGCGGCATCGTCTCGTCCCTCCTTCCTGGCCGAATCCAGCCGATGCCACTCTAAGACGAACGGCGACGCATATGCTTCTTTCTGTGAATGATATGAAACTCCTGGCTGATTTTAATATTATTTTATTTTCAGGTTTATGTTTTGTAGGTTTGGCGATCAAGCGTCAGGAATCCAGTTAGGTAATTTGTGTTGTTATATTTATTGGATTTTTATACCCGATACTCAAAATGAGTATTGGGGTATATTAGATTTGTGGTAAAAGTGGATGTGTGTAACGTCCAGAAGGAATCGTTTCCGACCCCATAAAGTATATATATTCTTGATCAGCATCAATAGCCGAGTCGATTGAGCCCTGTCTGTCTGTCCGTCTGTCCGTCCGTCCGTCCGTCCGTCCGTCCGTCCGTCCGTCCGTCCGTCCGTCCGTCCCCTTCAGCGCCTAGTGCTCAAAGACTATAAGAGCTAGAGCAACGATGTTTTGGATCCAGACTTCTGTGATATGTCACTGGTACAAAAATATTTCAAAACTTCGCCCCGCCACTTCCGCCCCACAAAGGACGAAAATCTGTGGCATCTACATTTTTAAAGATACGATAAAACCAAAAACGCAGAATCGTAGAGGATGACTATATGTTCTAGAGTAAAAAATATCAACCAGATCGTATAATTATTATAGCCAGAATCAAGAAAACAATTTCATTCTTTCTCGCTCTGTCTCTCTCTAACACACAGCTTTCATAGTCGGTTTTGCCAATTGCAAAATATGAGTTCAAGGATCTCAGAACCTATAAGAGCCAGAGCAACCAAATTTGGTATCCACACTCCTGTGATATCGGACCTTGACCGTTTCGTGTCCAAATTTCGCCACACCCCCTTCCGCCCCCGCAAAGGACGAAAATCTGGGGCATCCACAAATCTCAGAGACTATTAAAGCTAGAGTAACCAAATTTGGTATCCGCACTTCTGTTAGACCTCACTACAAAACGTTTATCTCAGAATTTCGCCCCACCCCCTTCCGCCCCCACAAAGAACGAAAATCTGTTGCATCCACAATATTGCACATTCGAGAAAACTAAAAACGCAGAATCATAGATAATGACCATATCTATCAGATTGCTGAATCTGGATCAGATCGGATCATTTTTGTAGCCAAAAGGAACAAATCAATTTGCAGTGGCTACGCAGCCCCCGACGTCACGCTCAGACTGATTTTCTGTCTCTCTCGCACGCACTCTTTGTCGTGTCGTTCAATATTAGCGGTGTCTGCGGAGAGAGCCATACTCACTTAGTATCGGGTATAACTGTAGAGTTGCGGTGTCCGCAGCAACTCACAACGTTCCACCTCGTTAACCTTTGTTTTGACTGATTTTAATTATTTTCTATTTACAGGTTCGATTGGTCCATTGGGAGGTTTGCGTTGAGTTTGGTAAGTAAGTCTATATGTGCTTTTCCTTTGGTTAATTTTAGCTACATTTTATTTGAAGGCTAAATTAATTTATTTAGAGGTTTGTGTTGAATTTGGTAAGTCAGTTTATTTCTGTTTTGGCTGTTTTTGATTGTATTTTATTTGCAGGTTTTGATTGGTTTGTTTGGAAGGTAGCGTAGTAAGTGAATTAATTTGTGTTTTGACTGATTATTGAATGTATTCTATTTGCAGGTTCAATTGGTTTATTTGGAGGTTTGCGTTGTGTTTGGTAAGCGAGTCTATTTCTGTTTTGGCTGATTTTGATTGTATTCCATTTGCAGGTTTTGGTTGGTTTGTTTGGAAGCTAGCGTGGTAAGTAAATTAATTTGTGTTTTGACTGATTTTAATTGTATTTTATTTGCAGGTTCAATTGGTTTATTTGGAGGTTTGCGTTGTGTTTGGTAAGCGAGTCTATTTCTGTTTTGGCTGATTTTGATTGTATTCCATTTGCAGGTTTTGATTGGTTTGTTTGGAAGGTAGCGTAGTAAGTGAATTAATTTGTGTTTTGACTGATTATTGAATGTATTCTATTTGCAGGTTCAATTGGTTTATTGGGAGGTTTGCGTTGTGTTTGGTAAGCGAGTCTATTTCTGTTTTGGCTGATTTTGATTGTATTCCATTTGCAGGTTTTGGTTGGTTTGTTTGGAAGCTAGCGTGGTAAGTAAATTAATTTGTGTTTTGACTGATTTTAATTGTATTTTATTTGCAGGTTCAATTGGTTTATTTGGAGGTTTGCGTTGTGTTTGGTAAGCGAGTCTATTTCTGTTTTGGCTGATTTTGATTGTATTCCATTTGCAGGTTTTGATTGGTTTGTTTGGAAGCTAGCGTGGTAAGTAAATTAATTTGTGTTTTGACTGATTTCAATTGTATTTTATTTGCAGGTTCAATTGGTTTATTTGGAGGTGTGCGTTGAATTTGGTGAGCGAGTTTATTTCTGTTTTGGCTAATTTTGATTGTATTTTATTTGCAGGTTTTGATTGGTTTGCTTGGAGGTGATTTGGTAAGCGGTTTAAGTTATGTTTTGGCTGCTTTTAATAAGTTTTATTTGTAGGCTTATATTTTCTGGATTTGGTGATAATGTGTCCATTTTTGCTGTGCCATTGGACCAAGTCTTAACCATTCGGCTGGAAGACGCCTTCCTCTTCATCCCCTCTGTGGTCTGGCACTATAATTCTTTGTATACCCAATGGTTGGCCCTGATTCTTTCAAGTATTGTTTCCCTAGTGTATTTCCCTTAGCATACATTTTTCTGTACACGTTTATTTGTAGTTCGCAGAATCTGTACGGGTTTTAGCCTTTTCCAGTCTTTCCTGTTCTTCATTTTCTAACCTCAGCAGAGTAGGAAGTCCTTTCTCAGGATGGGTACATACTTCTCTACTATAACTTTGCGCTCAGCTTCGGAATAGTATCGAGTCGGATCCAGATCTGGATTTGGTTGTTCCTGACGTTGTCCATTACTACGCGGGAGGATAAACCGGAGTTGATTGTCATATCTGTGGCGGCTAGATTTCAATCTATTAGGGACATGGGGGTTGGTCAGCAGTCTGGCCACTTCGGAGTTTGAGTGATCCACGAGTGAGTTAGCCGCTAGCTTTCTCGTAAACCTCCTGTCGTTTCTTGTGTATCTTGTGGCCCTAACTGCCCTCCTCACTAGTCTTCTCTTTTTTGGTTTGTGATGTGCACGGGAACAAAAGTTTGTCAAGGATAGTAATGGGTGTGGTGGAGGAAGGGCGGCACGGCACACGACAGACACCACAAAAGAACAGGGCAACACAGAAAAACGTCAATGGCGACACGGCAAAGAACAACGAAAATGCGACACGAAACGGCACGAAACGGTTATAGCACGTCCGACGATCGCGACCTCTCGAGCGGGTGACGAGATGAGAGTGGCGGACGAGGTTCATGGTGGAACTCTCACATGTCCACCAACTCTCACACTCTCCCCCCACTCGGGAGACCCGGTCGCCGATCGTCATTTACCGGTGCTCTCACCCCCGGTTCCACTTTCACTCACCCCAATACTGAGTGAGATGAAAGTAGTCCGAGGGCAGCAGCACCGATAAGTAGGCAATGGAGAATTGGAATGGCCGTATGTTATAGTGGCTGTCTGTGTTGTCGTTGGTTAATGGCTAGTGTCTTATGTTCTTTGGCTCTGTGTATTGGCTGCTCTGTTGTTGGGGGATGGGATGGAAAGGGAAGGGGGAAATTTGCCTGCTCCCGTATAACCACCCGGATACTTTCAACTTCCGGATGTTACGATCCGGGCGCGTGACGCTCCGAAGAGTCGACCGCATAGCATCATGTGGGCGGTTGAAATGGCTTTGTTGGGGCATTTGGCAGAGTGGCGTAGATTGGCAGTGTTCATTTTGTTCCTGCTTAACCGCATTTGGTCTTTAGTTGCTTTGAAGTGGGTAGGGGGTGGGGAGGAAATGGCTGGGCGTAATTGCCGAACTTGCGACCGATAACACACTGGCATTGAGAAATGCATTTTAAATTTGAATTGGCTTTTTGGTGTGCTATCGGTCAGAGTCTGGTATTTGCGTGGTATTTTTGGTAATACCACGTGTCAAGGGGAATTATGGGAATGGCAGATAGGTTGGGAAGAAGAGTAAGTAGGTAATAAAACTAATTAGAAACTACGAAAAATATACAATTAACTACAGAAAAAACTACATTAATTTACAAAAACTTATTCCTAATATCACAGGCTAGCAACTAAAACTATGGACAAACTATCTACGGACATGCAAAAACTACAGAAACAACAGGATTGACATCTACAACAAATACATTGATGCAGACAAGGTAAAATAAACGATAATTGACATACATTTACAACATATAAACATATTAATTATATTTATTTTATTTCTAACAGGAGGACAAACAACAACGGAGCACCGGCGGGCATAACAAACGCAATGCGAACATTACGCTGTATACCGGCCGGCTCTGTTGTCCCCCTGTGTGCTGTTTATTGGCTGGCTGGATGTGTGTATTGGCGTGCATCGTGGGCAAAGGTGTTCATTGACGAGCGGCTCTGGTCCGGCCGCCCACGTTGCATCTGTCAGGTGGAGATGGCGCCTCCAATCGAGTGGCACTGGTCCGGCCACCCGAGATGCGATCGTGGAATGGAGTGGCATTGACATCGGTGTGTGATGCCAACGAATCATGATATTGGCCGCATCCAAGTGGCGAACTGGTCCGGCCACCAGGATGCGTTGTCGATTTTGTTGTTGTTGGCCGCATCCGAGTGGCTGCTGGTCCGGCCACCCAGGATGCGTTGTCAGTTGTATTGGCCTGGCCTCCTCGGCCACGTTCGTCGTCGGACTGTAATGGCGTTTTGAGTGGCTGCTGGTCCGGCCACCCAGATGAGGAGGTGTTTGTTTTGGCTTTGATTTTAATTTATGTTTATTTGCAGGTACTGTCGGCGTTTGGATGTTATTTGTGGCGACCCTTGTCTGGTTGGTGTTGGAGTAAAACAGCAGGTGAGTATTTTGTGTATTGGCTGTCTGCTTCTCCCTCCTGTTTCTTCTTCTTTTGCAGGATTTGCTGGCGTTCGGCGGCTCAACACTGTGCCATCCCGCCCTCACATAATTGGCATGAGAGACGGGCACGACCCAGTGGAGCGGCAACAGGCGCCAGCATCTGCGTCGTCGTTGTAAATGGCAGCTGCTGGTTTGGAGTGGCGTGACGTAATTGTGATGGTCGTATTGACGTCTTTTTCCTTTGTTGCAGTGGCTGGCCTCTGGACTTCTGTTGGAATTGACGGTAGTGCTGCTGATGAGGCTTCCAAATTTCCAAATTTTCCAAAGGGAAAAAGAGAGAGACAAAATATTCGGCACTTTGACGGAGGGACTAAACCTCAGACACGTCTCGACTCCACAACGTTCAAGACACGACTTTCCATTTGGTGTCAAGTGTGTGTGTGTGTGTGGTGTGAGTCAAGAAAGTGAAGTGGGGCCACGCTCAAAAGTATGCTGTCTCTTCCTTGTAATTCTCCCTAACTTAAAATTTGATTTGCAATCCCCTGTGAGTTCGTCAACTTGATGTTTTGTTGGCTGTAATGCGGTATAGGGTCTTCAATCCCCTCTACTACCCTTGCCGCCTGCTGAGGGCAGACGACTAGGAATGTAGCATGTACATGTGGGCGGGCAGTTTATAGGGGGCGTAGTTGTGTAATGCGAAGACTAGCATTTTTGGCTCAATTTAGGCCGTAGTGGTGGTGTGGCGGCAACTGGTGCTGATTTGAAAGTCGATTTGAAACCGATAATCAATTGTCAGCACCGTTGCCGCCGAAGATTTATCACAGATTCTAATAATTTTGTAGTGGGGTGTCGGAGAACCGCACTAATTACGAAAATAACAATGGGGTGTGAAGAAGGGGTTAAAGAAATGAGATCGAAAATTCAGAAAGTGCAGTGTTGCAACACGTAGTCAATTGAGGAATAGATAAAGAGAAAAGGTAAACAATGCAGGTGCTTTGCGTGGAAAATAAGAGGAAATACACTAAATAAAAAGAGACAAGCACTTGCAGAAATAACAATACAGATAAGTAGTAGACTGGAGTGAAGACGACGGAAAAACAGGTAATAAAAGAGATACTACACTGGAACAAAGACGAGACAAAACGGGTACAATTGATTTACGTTTACAATATTACAATAAACATAACAATTTAAAATAATGTCTATATCTTTTTCTATAATTACAGGGAAGACAAGAAACAGCGGAGCATCGGCCGGCATAGCAAAACACAATGCTTGTAAAGACATTGCGTTGCATACCGCCCGACCCCGTCGTCCCCCCTGGTCATCGAAATTGGCGTCATCCGAAGTCGTCAGAAGTAGGTGCAATTAGAACCTCGTCGTCGTTGTGGCTGTGGCTGCCCTCTTGGAGAACCAGTGGCACTGGTCCGGCCACCAGCTGGGATCCAGGAGTAGACGGCACACATATTACTGTGGCGACACGGGTCCGGCCGCCACAGTGAAATGGATGTGAGTGTGTGTGTGCGTCGGCAATTGTGGCCCTAATGTAGAGCGAGTGGCACTGGTCCGGCCACCAGCTGTGGGCAATGGCGGTCAACGACACACCTACTCGAACGGCACAGGTCCGGCCGCCCAAGTATAATGGATGTTTGTGTGTGTGTGTCTGAATGGCTGGCGGTAAGTATTTTGAAAGCCCTTTTTAATCGTATGTGTGGCTGATGGATTTTTCCTTTTCCAGGACCATTAGGCACTCTGAATGCCATGGCACTGGATCCGGGCACCAACTAAGGACGATGGCGGACACGACACACATAACTCGAACGGCACAGGTCCGGCCGCCCAAGTGTAATGGGTGTTTGTGTGTGTGTGTCTGTTTTTGGCTATTCTAGCAATCACCAACGCACTGCATTCGATTTGAATTTGTCCGGCCGTATGATTTTGCAAGTGTGTATGGCAGCATTTTTATTCGTTTATTTAATGGCTTTGATGGCGGCAGCGTCCGTTGCTCATTTTTGTTGTGGCATGCGAGTGATATGCATTTGTCATTTAATCCAATGCAGTGGCAGAGATGTGTCCAATTAGTACACAGCGTTCCAGGATATCTGGTTGTCAAGCTGGTACCTCATGTTGCGGGCGTAGGCCTTACTGTCATCCATGGAGTCGTCATCTGTCCACATCTCATCGTCATCATTTTCTTCATCCATTTCAGGATCCGTCTCTGGAATGCCGGCTGGCGTTGGCCCTAAGGTTTTTTGTGGTTGGCCCTAACGTTTTTTGTGGTGGCTGTGATCGTGGTGGTTTCTTTGACCGCCTGGCTGCTGGAGCTGGGGCAACCACTGTTGCTGCTGCCATTGTTGGTGGATTTTCCGATGTTTCTGGAACTGCTGGAGTTGCCGTCACTGCCTGGGATTGGATGAGCGAGGTGAGTAGTGACATCATCACTTCCAGCCTCTTTTCCAATCGCGTCATCCTCTGCGTATTCTCCAACAGTGCCTGGCTGCAGGATCCCTCGAAAGATTGGCGTTTCGGCTGCATCTTCTGCCGGGAGCGTGCATTGGCAAGCTGCTGCTGCTGCTGTCGCTGTTGTTGTTCGCGCTGCGGCTGCTGTTGCAGCTGCTGTAGCTGCTGCTGTTGTGGTGCCTGGGAACGGCTCAATGGCTGCTCTGGACGTCGTCGCCCAGTGCGTGGGCCAGAGGCAGCAGGCGTCTGTTTTTTTGTCTGTATTGGCTGCTGCTGCTTCTGCTTCTGCTGATGTTGTTGTTGTCCTCTTCGTCGCCCAGGAGAGGAGACATTGAGTGGCGTCCATGCTGCCTGCTGCTGCTGTCCGCGCCAGGGATTGGCTCGCGTTTGAGCTGGCTGTTGCTGCTGCTGTCGGCGCCCTGGATGTGCTGGTGTTGTTTTTGCTGGTGGCTGCTGCTCTGGCAATGGCTGCAGAAGCGAGCTGCGCTTGCGACGCAACTCCTGCATGGCCACTCGGTGCGACAGAAGGCGGCCCCTTGCTGCCTTGAATGCCGGACATCCCTTGTAGGCGCTGATGTGGGCGCCCTGGCAATTGGCGCATTTAGGAGCGTCTGCCCTTGGCTTGGCACATGCCGTGGACGCGTGGGCACCCGCACACTTCATACAGACGAATGAACGCCTGCAGTAGGTGCGGGTGTGCCCAAAAGCCTGACATCTGTGGCACTGGGCTGGGTCCACCGGCTTGGCCTGCCTCTCAACGATCACCAACTGGTTGCCCAGCTGGGTTAATTGGAGGACATCGTGGTGGCTTTCATCCGGCTTGGGGGCTATCTCCAACTCGAACTGGTCAAGTGGCTGTCCATCGGATCTCACTTTAATGGCTCTAATAAATTTAACTGAATAGCCCAGTTCGGCCATCTGATTTGTTATTAGTTGGGTGCTTGTGGAGTGGTGGAGATCTCGCACGACGATCCGTAGCCCACGGTCACTCTTGTGCTGGTGTGTGTAGTGGCCAGTCATCGCCTCGTTGCCGCCGCCATCGCCCAGGATTGCCATGATGGCATCCCTGGTAGCCATGTCGCGGGCCTGGATACGGACACCATTGCGGCTGATGAGCTTGGTGTGATAGCTACTGTTGCCCACCCTCGGGTCATTCTGCAGCTTGTCCAGAATGGGCATAAAGTCGGGGACAGCTGGCAGAATGAATAATAATACTGAATAATTGAATGGAATAATTGTCGTTGGTTGGTGCTGTCGCTGCAGCATCCGAATTTGTCTGGCATTGGGCATACTCAGGAAGGGCAGCTGGAGCAGCCCAACGCCGCCGCCGCCGCTGCTGCTGTGGGTTCCTGTGCCGCAACTACTAGTTGCATTTGCAGGTGAGTGAGGTAGAGCTAGTGGAGCATTGGCAGTGGCAGGGGCAGTGGCAGGGGCGGGGGCAGGGGTATTTTGTGTAATTGTCCGCTGATGTTGTTGCTGGTTTGATTGTTGGTGATGGGGATGGTTTTGAATTTGGGGGATATGGGATTTGCTTGCCTGTTGGTTACTTTCCCGGAGTCGTCGTTTGGCCGATGCATGATTGGCATCCAAATTGTCGTCGTCATCGTCATCAAACTCAACAACCATAACATCACTGTCATCATCATCCACCTTGGCGCGGACGCTCTTCAGTGGCGAACGGGCCGCTGCAGCAGAGGTGGATGGGATATCATCGGTATTGGCTGTGTTTGCTGCTGCTGATGTTCCTCTGGCGGCGGTGGTGGGGGGGGGGGGGGTCCGCCTGTTAACATTGCTGTTAACAGGCATCGTCTGGCTGCCGACGTAATCGCAGTTGTCGTTTTTATACCCGATACTCAAAATGAGTATTGGGGTATATTAGATTTGTGGTAAAAGTGGATGTGTGTAACGTCCAGAAGGAATCGTTTCCGACCCCATAAAGTATATATATTCTTGATCAGCATCAATAGCCGAGTCGATTGAGCCCTGTCTGTCTGTCCGTCTGTCCGTCCGTCCGTCCGTCCGTCCCCTTCAGCGCCTAGTGCTCAAAGACTATAAGAGCTAGAGCAACGATGTTTTGGATCCAGACATCTGTGATATGTCACTGCTACAAAAATATTTCAAAACTTTGCCCCGCCCACTTCCGCCCCCACAAAGGACGAAAATCTGTGGCATCCACATTTTTAAAGATACGATAAAACAAAAAATGCAGAATCGTAGAAGATGACTATATGTTCTAGAGTGTAAAATCTCAATCAGATCGTATAATTATTATAGCCAGAATCAAGAAAACAATTTCATTCTTTCTCGCTCTGTCTCTCTCTAACACACAGGACCATGAAACCATGGTCGGCTTTGCCAATTGCAAAATATGAGTTCAAGGATCTCAGAACCTATAAGATTCAGAGCAACCAAATTTGGTATCCACACTCCTGTGATATCAGACCTTGACCGTTTCGTGTCCAAATTTCGCCACACCCCCTTCCGCCCCCGCAAAGGACGAAAATCTGGGGCATCCACAAATCTCAGAGACTATTAAGGCTAGAGTAACCAAATTTGGTATCCGCTCTTCTGTTAGATCTCACTATAAAACGTATATCTCAGAATTTCGCCCCACCCCCTTCCGCCCCCACAAAGAACGAAAATCTGTTGCATCCACAATATTGCACATTCGAGAAAACTAAAAACGCAGAATCATAGATAATGACCATATCTATCAGATTGCTGAATCTGGATCAGATCGGATAATTTTTGTAGCCAAAAGCAAGAAATCAATTTGCAGTGGCCACGCATCGCCCGACGTCACGCTCAGACTGATTTTCTGTCTCTCTCGCACGCACTCTTTGTCGTGTGGTCAATACTTAGCGGCGTCTGCCGCAGGAGAGCCATACTGACTTAGTTTCGGGTATAACTGTAGAGTTGCGGTGTACGCAGCAACTCACAACGTTCCCCCTCGTTTTTTTTATACCCGATACTCAAAATGAGTATTGGGTATATTAGATTTGTGGTAAAAGTGGATGTGTGTAACGTCCAGAAGGAATCAGTTCCGACCCCATATATATTCTTGATCAGCATCAATAGCCGAGTCGATTGAGCCCTGTCTGTCTGTCCGTCTGTCCGTCCGTCCGTCCGTCCGTCCCCTTCAGCGCCCAGTGCTCAAAGACTATAAGATCTAGAGCAACGATGTTTTGGATCCAGACTTCTGTGAAATGTCACTGCTACAAAAATATTTCAAAACTTCGCCCCGCCCACTTCCGCCCCCACAAAGGACGAAAATCTGTGGCATCCACATTTTTAAAGATACGATAAAACCAAAAACGCAGAATCGTAGAGGATGCCTATATGTTCTAGAGTGTAAAATCTCAACCAGATCGTATAATTATTATAGCCAGAATCAAGAAAACAATTTCATTCTTTCTCGCTCTGTCTCTCTCTAACACACAGGTTTCATGGTCGGCTTTGCCAATTGCAAAATATGAGTTCAAGGATCTCAGAACCTATAAGAGCCAGAGCAACCAAATTTGGTATCCACACTCCTGTGATATCAGACCTTGACCGTTTCGTGTCCAAATTTCGCCACACCCCCTTCCGCCCCCGCAAAGGACGAAAATCTGGGGATGTTCAAAAATCTCAGAGAATATTAACGCTAGAGTAACCAAATTTAGTATCCGCACTCCTGTTAGATCTCACTATAAAACGTATATCTCAGAATTTCGCCTCACACCCTTCCGCCCCACAAAGGACGAAAGCTGTTGCATCCACAATATTGCACATTCGAGAAAACTAAAAACGCAGAATCATAGATAATGACCATATCTATCAGATTGCTGAATCTGGATCAGATCGGATAATTTTTGTAGCCAAAAGCAAGAAATCAATTTGCAGTGGCCACGCAGCGCCCGACGTCACGCTCTGACTGATTTTCTGTCTCTCTCGCACGCACTCTTTGTCGTGTGGTTCAATATTAGCGGCGTCTGCCGCAGGAGAGCCATACTGACTTAGTATCGGGTATAACTGTAGAGTTGCGGTGTACGCAGCAACTCACAACGTTCCCCCTCGTTTTTTTTATACCCGATACTCAAAATGAGTATTGGGGTATATTAGATTTGTGGTAAAAGTGGATGTGTGTAACGTCCAGAAGGAATCAGTTCCGACCCCATAAAGTATATATATTCTTGATCAGCATCAATAGCCGAGTCGATTGAGCCCTGTCTGTCTGTCCGTCTGTCCGTCCGTCCGTCCGTCCGTCCGTCCGTCCGTCCGTCCGTCCGTCCGTCCGTCCGTCCGTCCCCTTCAGCGCCCAGTGCTCAAAGACTATAAGATCTAGAGCAACGATGTTTTGGATCCAGACTTCTGTGATATGTCACTGCTACAAAAATATTTCAAAACTTCGCCCCGCCCACTTCCGCCCCACAAAGGACGAAAATCTGTGGCATCCACATTTTGAAAGATACGATAAAACCAAAAACGCAGAATCGTAGAGGATGACTATATGTTCTAGAGTGTAAAATATCAACCAGATCGTATAATTATTATAGCCAGAATCAAGAAAACAATTTCATTCTTTCTCGCTCTGTCTCTCTCTAACACACAGGTTTCATGGTCGGCTTTGCCAATTGCAAAATATGAGTACAAGGATCTCAGAACCTATAAGAGCCAGAGCAACCAAATTTGGTATCCACACTCCTGTGATATCTGACCTTGACCGTTTCGTGTCCAAATTTTCGCCACACCCCCTTCCGCCCCCGCAAAGGACGAAAATCTGGGGCATCCACAATATTGCACATTCGAGAAAACTAAAAACGCAGAATCATAGATAATGACCATATCTATCAGATTGCTGAATCTGGATCAGATCGGATCATTTTTGTAGCCAAAAGGAACAAATCAATTTGCACTGGCTACGCAGCCCCCGACGTCACGCTCAGACTGATTTTGTGTCTCTCTCGCACGCACTCCTTGTCGTGTCGTTTAATATTAGCGGCGTCTGCCGGAGGAGAGCCATACTGACTTAGTATCGGGTATAACTGTAGAGTTGCGGTCTTCGCAGCAACTCACAACGTTCCCCCTCGTTTTTTTTTTTTGTTGTGTGACTACAGGAAAGCTTCATGCCGACTCAGCCGAAGCCGAAGTGAGGGACTCTAACCGCTCTTAAACCAACCACACCTATCCCGGATCCCGGCGGTACTGTCGCGAGATATTACTTCGCCGGGGGGAGATGCCCGTAGGGCTCTTCTCTTAATAATCTCCTTTATCCTTTATCTCCTTGCATTGCGTGCTCTTTCTTCGCGACGCAGTTTGGTAGCCATAGTTACGGCCATGAATCTAATCGCGGCCCAGTTTCCTTCCGACTCCAGCAGGCATTCTGCCAGGTTTGTCACCGCTGGCATTCTTCCAAGCTTGTTGCTTAGATCCTCTCGTTCTTGCCGAAATCTTGGACATTCGAAGAAGCAGTGCTCTGCGTCTTCGATGACCCCTGCGCAGACCACGCAGAAGGGGTCGTCCTCGTGCTTAAACCTATGCAGGTAGGCTTTAAAGCAACCGTGTCCTGTCAGCAGTTGTGTCAGGTGATACTCCACTTGTCCATGGCTACGGTTCAGCCAAGTCTTCAGGTCTGGGATTAGCCTATGGGTCCATCGCCCTTTGCTGCGGTTGTTCAGGCTTCTTCTTTTCCTTAGCATGGAGGCATCACATGCTTCCAGCGTATGTATAGCCAGTTGGCTTGCTCTCTCTTCAGCCGTACCGTTGGTCTCGTAGTCCTCAAACATGGCCCGGACCATATCCGGCTCTAGCGTTTCGGTCTTATAACCGATCTGCTTGCCAATGAACGGGTTAGGTGCGCCCGCTTCCTGGATTTCACATATGAGGGCTTGGTGGTCACTCCCGGTGTATAAGCCACTAACTTCCCACGTTGTCCTGCGGCTGAGGCTGCTGCTCACTAACGTAAGGTCTATTATAGACCCCGTTCCAGCTCTGCCGAACGTCTGCTGTGTGCCTGTGTTCAGCAGTACGGCATCCAACGTCGCAAAGCATTCTAAGAGCGCCTGTCCCCTTGGGTTCGTTCTCGGGCATCCCCACTCCGTCGCCCAAGCGTTGAAATCGCCGGCTATGAGCGTAGGGTGTTTCTCCCGCGCATCTTCAGCAATCCTTTCCAGTGCCTGCGTCGCCTGCTGTAGGCTGAGGCTCGGGGGCAGGTAGCAGCTATATATGTGCACTCCATTTATCCGGGCTCTGGCGAATCCGTCTCCGACGTATGTTTGCAGTAGTTGCTGTGTGGGACTCGCACAGCTCCATATCACTGCCTTCTTGCTCGAGTCAGCAATCCACTCTCCCGAGTTGCGATTCCGGTATTGCTCGCTTATGACTGCTACATCAATACGGTGCTCCCTTATGGTCTGGTCCAGCAGCTGCTGTGCCATCTCGCAGTGGTTGAGGTTTAGTTGGATGATTTGCATCTATCTTTCATTTGCTGCATCGCCTTTTGGTACTGCGGGCACATCGAACTCGTCGTTTGGTGCTTCGGGTCCTTCACCCGGTGGCGCTTCCAAAGAATGCAACTTGGTTCGTCTTTGCAATCTTTGGCCTGGTGGTCGGCTCCTGCGCAATTGTAGCAGCACTTCGTGAAGTCTTGGCTGCTCTTACAATTAGGCGCGATGTGGCCAAACTCCATGCACTTGTAGCATCTTCGGGGAGTTGACTTGGGTCGTATTCTTCAATACCCCCACCCCAGGCGAATTCTTCCTTTCTCCAGGAGGGGCTTTGCTATAGCCGGTGGAAACTTTCAGAGTCAGGGTCTGCGTGCTCCTATAGGCTGGTCTGATGGAGATGGCTGCGGCCTCGCAGATTTCCACCCCTGCCTGCGCTTTGAGTTCCGCTAGGACTTCCTCTTGGGTGGACACTTCGTCTATGTCCCTTACCTCCAAGATGACAGTTTCGGTAAGACTTCTTACTTCAACCGTGCTTCCTAGCGCTTCCTTGACTGCTGCCTGCATCTCGTGGGTTCTCGGTCCGCCGATTTTTCCAGCATCAGCAACAGCTCTCCTTTGGCTGTGCGTCGCACCCCTTGCACCGATTGCCCTAGCTTTTTAAGACTTGGCTCTGTCTTGACCTTCCTTAGAATGTCTGCATATGAGACAGTGCTGGTGGCGGCGATGACTATTGCATCGCTGCGTGGCGGTCTTGGTCGTTGCTGCTGCTTTGGCTTTGGCCTTTGCCTAGCTACGACCTTCACCCACCCCACCTCTCGATCCTTTGGGGCGTCCTCCGGTCCCTTGCGAGCTACGGCGTCCCTCATTTGGCCTTCCTGCGGCTTCTTCTCCGTTTTTTTTGACTTTTTGGGTCCATGTTTTGGCTTCTTCGGCCTTGGGGACGGGGACGGGTGGGTGGTGTTCCTGGGCTCTGGCCGTGCCCTCTTTCCCGCCCTCTCCGTCACTGCCGGCTGTGTAACCTTGGCTACAGCCTGCTCCGCAGAGATCGCCTGCCAGCACGATTTCAACTCTCGCTGCAGATATTCGATCTCATCCACCAGATCCCTCATTGGGTTCGTGATGGACCTCTTTGGGAGCACCATCAGCTTCCTCAACTCTCTGGCCTTTTGGCCCAAGCTCGCCAAATGCGCCATGGCCCTCTCCTTCGGGTCTGCTTGCTCCTCTTGGGGCGCTGCAGCGTTGGAGGAGAGGATCTTGCGCGCTCCTCTACTGCTTTCCGCCGGCTGGTTTGGCGATCGCGCCAGAGCATTTTTCCGGCGAAAGGGATTCTCCTCAACCCAGGCGAATGAGCTTGTCAGCGGAGTGCTGCAAGCCGCAGCTTGTTCCCGCTGATCGCTCATCTCCGATCTGGCCGTGATCTGGCAACTCCGGTTGCTGTGGCCGCGCCCTCTATTGGCCAGACGCTGTCGTTTTCCAGCACTTAGCTCCGTGCCTCCAGTCAGCTGTTCTTCCGTCGTTATCCAACACCACTTGCGGTGTGCTTGGCCAATTTTGCCCAAAAACAAAAAGAAGGCAGCAACCAACAAGTGGCGCCAAGAATCACAGCGAAGAAGAATAGGAAAACAGGCACTTACTTGCTGTTCCTTCCCCCCCCTTCGGCCTAGGGCTCGACGGCTTCCCACTGGGATTTCGGCTAGTACTATTGGCCAGGTGGCCGCTTCTCTGCTTGCGGACTTGCGTTCCGCGCAGGTAAGTAACGCAGCACTACTATGGCTCGCGGCTAACTACTCTTTGCCTCCTTTCCAGGCTAACTTCCGACGTTTTCCACTGAATTTAGAATGAGTGTGTGAGTGTGTGTGTGCGTCGGCAATTGTGGCCCTAATGTAGAGCGAGTGGCACTGGTCCGGCCACCAGCTATGGGCAATGGCGGACAACGACACACCTACTCGAACGGCACAGGTCCGGCGCCCAAGTGTAATGGATGTTTGTGTGTGTGTGTCTGAATGGCTGGCGGTAAGTATTTTGAGAGCCCTTTTTAATCGTAAGTGTGGCTGATGGATTTTTCCTTTTCCAGGACCATAGGGCACTCTGAATGCCATGGCACTGGATCCGGCCACCAACTAAGGACGATGGCGGACACGACACACATAACTCGAACGGCACAGGTCCGGCCGCCCAAGTGTAATGGATGTTTGTTGTGTGTGTGTCTGAATGGCTGGCGGTAAGTATTTTGAGAGCCCTTTTTAATCGTATGTGTGGCTGATGGATTTTTCCTTTTCCAGGACCATAGGGCACTCTGAATGCCATGGCACTGGATCCGGCCACCAACTAAGGACGATGGCGGACACGACACACATAACTCGAACGGCACAGGTCCGGCCGCCCAAGTGTAATGGGTGTTTGTGTGTGTGTGTCTGTTTTTGGCTATTCTAGCAATCACCAACGCACTGCATTCAATTTGAATTTGTCCGGCCGTATGATTTTGCAAGTGTGTATGGCAGCATTTTTATTCGTTTATGTTTTATTTAATGGCTTTGATGGCGGCAGCGTCCGTTGTTCATTTTTGTTGTGGCATGCGAGTGATTATGCATTTGTCATTTAATCCAATGCTGTGGCAGAGATGTGTCCAATTAGTACACAGCGTTCCAGGATATCTGGTTGTCAAGCTGGTACCTTATGTTGCGGGCGTAGGCCTTAATGTCATCCATGGAGTCGTCATCTGTCCACATCTCATCGTCATCATTTTCTTCATCCATTTCAGGATCCGTCTCTGGAATGGCGGCTGGCGTTGGCCCTAACGTTTTTTGTGGTGGCTGTGATCGTGGTGGTTTCTTTGACCGCCTAGCTGCTGGAGCTGGGGCAACCACTGTTGCTGCTGCCATTGTTGGTGGATTTTCCGATGTTTCTGGAACTGCTGGAGTTGCCGTCACTGCCTGGGATTGGATGAGCGAGGTGAGTAGTGACATCATCACTTCCAGCCTCTTTTCCAATCGCGTCATCCTCTGCGTATTCTCCAACAGTGCCTGGCTGCAGGATCCCTCGAAAGATTGGCGTTTCGGCTGCATCTTCTGCCGGGAGCGGTTGTTGGCAAGCTGCTGCTGCTGCTGTCGCTGTTGTTGTTCGCGCTGCGGCTGCTGTTGCAGCTGCTGTAGCTGCTGCTGTTGTGCCTGGGAACGGCCAATGGCTGCTCTGGACGTCGTCGCCCAGTGCGTGGGCCAGAGGCAGCAGGCGTCTGTTTTTTTGTCTGTATTGGCTGCTGCTGCTTCTGCTTCTGCTGATGTTGTTGTCCTCTTCGTCGCCCAGGAGAGGAGACATTGAGTGGCGTCCATGCTGCCTGCTGCTGCTGTCCGCGCCAGGGATTGGCTGGCGTTTGAGCTGGCTGTTGCTGCTGCTGTCGGCGCCCTGGATGTGCTGGTGTTGTTTTTGCTGGTGGCTGCTTCTCTGGCAATGGCTGCAGAAGCGAGCTGCGCTTGCGACGCAACTCCTGCATGGCCACTCGGTGCGACAGAAGGCGGCCCCTTGCTGCCTTGAATGTCGGACATCCCTTGTAGGCGCTGATGTGGGCGCCCTGGCAATTGGCGCATTTAGGGGCGTCTGTGCTTGGCTTGACACATGCCGTGGACGCTTGGGCACCCGCACACTTCATACAGACGAAGGGGAAAAGAGAAAGACAAAATATGCGGCACTTTGACGGAGGGACTAAACCTCAGACACGTCTCGACTCCACAACGTTCACGACACGACTTTCCATTTGGACAGAGACCCAGACTCGAGACCACTCCACGATCGGGGCAAAAGGCTCCAAAAGTACGAATTGTCAAGAGTGGGGAGGGGGGAGGGGGGACTCGTCAAAGCATTTCGCGCCGGAGCGGCGCGGGGGAAGAAGGGGTTAAAGAAATGAGATCGAAAATTCAGAAAGTGCAGTGTTGCAACACGTAGTCAATTGAGGAATAGATAAAGAGAAAAGGTAAACAATGCAGGTGCTTTGCGTGGAAAATAAGAGGAAATATACTAAATAAAAAGAGACAAGCACTTGCAGAAATAACAATACAGATAAGTAGTAGACTGGAGTGAAGACGACGGAAAAACAGGTAATAAAAGAGATACTACACTGGAACAAAGACGAGACAAAACAGGTACAATTGATTTACGTTTACAATATTAAAATAAACATAACAATTTAAAATAATGTCTATATCTTTTTCTATAATTACAGGGAAGACAAGAAACAGCGGAGCATCGGCCGGCATAGCAAAACACAATGCTTGTAAAGACATTGCGTTGCATACCGGCCGACCCCGTCGTCCCCCTGGTCATCGAAATTGGCGTCATCCGAAGTCGTCAGAAGTAGGTGCAATTAGCACCTCGTCGTCGTTGTGGCTGTGGCTGCCCTCTTGGAGAACCAGTGGCACTGGTCCGGCCACCAGCTGGGATCCAGGAGTAGACGGCAACACATATACTGGTGGCGACACGGGTCCGGCCGCCAAAGTGAAATGGATGTTTGTTGTTTTTTTTTCTTTTTTTTATTGGGAAAACAATTTATATTTATAAAATAACAATTATGGCTGGGTAGGGGGGGGGGGGGGGGGGGGGGGTCGCGTTCCAAGATTGCTCATCGGCTAGCATCTGGTCGGTGAGGGTGTCCACACTCACTTCTGCAAGCGTCTCCCCTAGCCTCGTTCGTTCTTGCGAGAAGCGGGGGCATACAAAGAAGACGTGCTCTGCATCCTCGTCGACTCCAGGCCCGCAGCAGCTGCAATACGGGTCGTCAGCATGCCTAAAGCGATGCAGGTACTGCTTGAAGCAGCCATGCCCCGTCAGCAGTTGGCCCAAATAATGGTCCATTTGGCCGTGCCTTCTTCGCAGCCATGGGCTAAGCTGGGGAAGGAGACGTCTGGTCCACCTCCCTTTTGCCGCTTGGTCCCAGCGCCGTTGCCACTGGGCTATAGTGCGCTCTCGCCGCTCGCTGGCTACCTCCACTCCGCTCTGCCGCTCAGCTGCCAGGAGATCCAGTGGGACCATGCCTGCTTATGGCCGCCGTTGCTGCAGTCGCTTTTGCGCTGGCGTATTCCAGGTGGGCCTTGAAGTTCAGCCTCTGGTCCATCATTACCCCTAGGTACTTTAGCGCAGGCTTGGTCCTGATGATCGTGCTACCGACTCTCACGCATGCCTGCTCGACCTTTTTTCTGCTGCTCATTAGCACAGCCTCCGTCTTCTTCTCCGCCAATGCTAGCCCGTTGGCTGCGAGCCAGGCCACTATCATCCCGACTGCTACGTTGGTTTCTCCTCTACGTCTCTTACGTGTTTCGACACTGTCACCAGTGCTATGTCGTCGACGAAGCCCACCAGGGTGCACCCTTCCGGTAATGTAAGCCGCAGGGATATCGTCATACATCACGTTCCACAGTATCGGCCCTAGGACCGAGCCCTGTGGGACGCCTCCGGTGATTTGGTGATGTTCTGCTCCTTCTTCCGTGTCGTAGATCAGGACGCGGTCCGTGAAATAGCTTCGCAGAGTCCGTGTGATTTGCTCAGATATACCCCTCCTGGTCAGGGCCTCTAGGATGCTCTTCCAGCTGGCAGAGTTGAAGGCGTTTCGTACGTCTAGTGTACATACTAGGCAGTACTTTTTGTCGCCTCCAGCCCATCGCGTTCCTGCCATGGCTTCCCTGGCAAGGTTTGTCACCATCTCGATGGCGTCAGTGGTGCTCCTCTGCTTGCGGAACCCGAATTGGAGGTCGGAAAGTCCGCGACGCTCAGCCAGTTCCGCCTCCAGTCGGTTGCATACCATCCTCTCGAAAATCTTGCCCATGGTATCCAGCATGCACAGCGGCCGGTATGACGATGGGTCGTTGAGCTCTTTGCCTGGCTTGGGTATCAGAACCAGCCTTTGCCGTTTCCATGCTCGTGGGACTGTCCGCTCCGCTAGGCACTGGGTGTACATTGTGGCGAATGCTTCCGGATGGGCTCTAATTATGCATTTTAGTGCTGCATTAGGGACTCCATCTGGACCTGCCGCTTTCCCGATCTTCAGCTTACCCGTGGCCTCCAGTACTTCTCTGGCAGTGATGATGGTGGTGGTGTCCCTCAGGCTAGCTCCTTCTACCCTAGCTTCCTCTTGTAAGGGTGGTTGTCTAGGGAATAGGGTGCCGACTATCTCTCTCATATGCACCGGATCCTTGGGCATAGGCTGTCTGTTTAATCTCCCCATGACTAGTTTGTATGCTCCACCAAAAGGTTCCGCATCGGCCGCATCGCAGAGCTCCTTGAAGCATTTGAGTTTGCTGCTTCTGATGGCCTCCTTCAGCTCTTTTCTTTTGGCCTTGAATGCCGCGCCATTTCTGCCAAATTGGGCGGAGCCTCTTGCTCGCTGGTAGGCACGCCGAGCTGCGCAGCACTCCCTCCTGGCCTTGGCAATGTGCTCATTCCACCACGGTACTGGCCGGTGCCTGCTTCCTCCGGTCTTTCTTTTTTTCATGGCTGCATCACAGGCCGCTTTGACGGTCCTGTAGACGGCAAGCGCGGATGCTTCAGCATCCCCGGCGGCGCTTAGGTTTTCTGCTGCCGAGAGGAGCGCGGCTCTGCTCAGGCTTTCCTCCTTGTACCCGGCCTGGAGCGCCCGCTGTATCCTTGTTGTGTTCCTGGGTGCAAAGGTTTCCGTCATTACGGCTAAGTGGTCGCTATGGGTGTAAGCACTCAGCACTTGCCACTTCGCGTGGCGTGCGAGCTCTGGGCTTGCAAAGGTGAGGTCTATAATAGATTCCCGCCCTGCTTTGCTGAACGTTGGTGTGGTTCCTGTGTTGAGGAGACTCATCAGCAGAATCATAGATAATGACCATATCTATCAGATTGCTGAATCTGGATCAGATCGGATAATTTTTGTAGCCAAAAGCAAGAAATCAATTTGCAGTGGCCACGCATCGCCCGACGTCACGCTCAGACTGATTTTCTGTCTCTCTCGCACGCACTCTTTGTCGTGTGGTTCAATATTAGCGGCGTCTGCCGCAGGAGAGCCATACTGACTTAGTATCGGGTATAACTGTAGAGTTGCGGTGTACGCAGCAACTCACAACGTTCCCCTCGTTTTTTTTATACCCGATACTCAAAATGAGTATTGGGGTATATTAGATTTGTGGTAAAAGTGGATGTGTGTAACGTCCAGAAGGAATCAGTTCCGACCCATAAAGTATATATATTCTTGATCAGCATCAATAGCCGAGTCGATTGAGCCCTGTCTGTCTGTCCGTCTGTCCGTCCGTCCGTCCGTCCGTCCCCTTCAGCGCCCAGTGCTCAAAGACTATAAGATCTAGAGCAACGATGTTTTGGATCCAGACTTCTGTGAAATGTCACTGCTACAAAAATATTTCAAAACTTCGCCCCGCCCACTTCCGCCCCCACAAAGGACGAAAATCTGTGGCATCCACATTTTGAAAGATACGATAAAACCAAAAACGCAGAATCGTAGAGGATGACTATATGTTCTAGAGTGTAAAATATCAACCAGATCGTATAATTATTATAGCCAGAATCAAGAAAACAATTTCATTCTTTCTCGCTCTGTCTCTCTCTAACACACAGGTTTCATGGTCGGCTTTGCCAATTGCAAAATATGAGTTCAAGGATCTCAGAACCTATAAGAGCCAGAGCAACCAAATTTGGTATCCACACTCCTGTGATATCAGACCTTGACCGTTTCGTGTCCAAATTTCGCCACACCCCCTTCCGCCCCCGCAAAGGACGAAAATCTGGGGATGTTCAAAAATCTCAGAGAATATTAACGCTAGAGTAACCAAATTTAGTATCCGCACTCCTGTTAGATCTCACTATAAAACGTATATCTCAGAATTTCGCCTCACACCCTTCCGCCCCCACAAAGGACGAAAGCTGTTGCATCCACAATATTGCACATTCGAGAAAACTAAAAAAGCAGAATCATAGATAATAACCATATCTATCAGATTGCTGAATCTGGATCAGATCGGATAATTTTTGTAGCCAAAAGCAAGAAATCAATTTGCAGTGGCCACGCAGCGCCCGACGTCACGCTCTGACTGATTTTCTGTCTCTCTCGCACGCACTCTTTGTCGTGTGGTTCAATATTAGCGCGTCTGCCGCAGGAGAGCCATACTGACTTAGTATCGGGTATAACTGTAGAGTTGCGGTGTACGCAGCAACTCACAACGTTCCCCCTCGTTTTTTTTATACCCGATACTCAATATGAGTATTGGGGTATATTAGATTTGTGGTAAAAGTGGATGTGTGTAACGTCCAGAAGGAATCAGTTCCGACCCCATAAAGTATATATATTCTTGATCAGCATCAATAGCCGAGTCGATTGAGCCCTGTCTGTCTGTCCGTCTGTCCGTCCGTCCGTCCGTCCGTCCGTCCGTCCGTCCGTCCGTCCGTCCGTCCCCTTCAGCGCCCAGTGCTCAAAGACTATAAGATCTAGAGCAACGATGTTTTGGATCCAGACTTCTGTGATATGTCACTGCTACAAAAAATATTTCAAAACTTCGCCCCGCCCACTTCCGCCCACATTTTGAAAGATACGATAAAACCAAAAACGCAGAATCGTAGAGGATGACTATATGTTCTAGAGTGTAAAATATCAACCAGATCGTATAATTATTATAGCCAGAATCAAGAAAACAATTTCATTCTTTCTCGCTCTGTCTCTCTCTAACACACAGGTTTCATGGTCGGCTTTGCCAATTGCAAAATATGAGTTCAAGGATCTCAGAACCTATAAGAGCCAGAGCAACCAAATTTGGTATCCACACTCCTGTGATATCAGACCTTGACCGTTTCGTGTCCAAATTTCGCCACACCCCCTTCCGCCCCCGCAAAGGACGAAAATCTGGGGCATCCACAATATTGCACATTCGAGAAAACTAAAAACGCAGAATCATAGATAATGACCATATCTATCAGATTGCTGAATCTGGATCAGATCGGATAATTTTTGTAGCCAAAAGCAAGAAATCAATTTGCAGTGGCCACGCATCGCCCGACGTCACGCTCAGACTGATTTTCTGTCTCTCTCGCACGCACTCTTTGTCGTGTGGTTCAATATTAGCGGCGTCCTGCCGCAGGAGAGCCATACTGACTTAGTTTCGGGTATAACTGTAGAGTTGCGGTGTACGCAGCAACTCACAACGTTCCCCCTCGTTTTTTTATACCCGATACTCAAAATGAGTATTGGGTATATTAGATTTGTGGTAAAAGTGGATGTGTGTAACGTCCAGAAGGAATCAGTTCCGACCCATATATATTTCTTGATCAGCATCAATAGCCGAGTCGATTGAGCCCTGTCTGTCTGTCCGTCTGTTCCGTCCGTCCGTCCCGTCCGTCCTTCAGCGCCCAGTGCTCAAAGACTATAAGATCTAGAGCAACGATGTTTTGGATCCAGACTTCTGTGAAATGTCACTGCTACAAAAATATTTCAAAACTTCGCCCCGCCCACTTCCGCCCCCACAAAGGACGAAAATCTGTGGCATCCACATTTTGAAAGATACGATAAAACCAAAAACGCAGAATCGTAGAGGATGACTATATGTTCTAGAGTGTAAAATATCAACCAGATCGTATAATTATTATAGCCAGAATCAAGAAAACAATTTCATTCTTTCTCGCTCTGTCTCTCTCTAACACACAGGTTTCATGGTCGGCTTTGCCAATTGCAAAATATGAGTTCAAGGATCTCAGAACCTATAAGAGCCAGAGCAACCAAATTTGGTATCCACACTCCTGTGATATCAGACCTTGACCGTTTCGTGTCCAAATTTCGCCACACCCCCTTCCGCCCCCGCAAAGGACGAAAATCTGGGATGTTCAAAAATCTCAGAGAATATTAACGCTAGAGTAACCAAATTTAGTATCCGCACTCCTGTTAGATCTCACTATAAAACGTATATCTCAGAATTTCGCCTCACACCCTTCCGCCCCCACAAAGGACGAAAGCTGTTGCATCCACAATATTGCACATTCGAGAAAACTAAAAACGCAGAATCATAGATAATGACCATATCTATCAGATTGCTGAATCTGGATCAGATCGGATAATTTTTGTAGCCAAAAGCAAGAAATCAATTTGCAGTGGCCACGCAGCGCCCGACGTCACGCTCTGACTGATTTTCTGTCTCTCTCGCACGCACTCTTTGTCGTGTGGTTCAATATTAGCGGCGTCTGCCGCAGGAGAGCCATACTGACTTAGTATCGGGTATAACTGTAGAGTTGCGGTGTACGCAGCAACTCACAACGTTCCCCCTCGTTTTTTTTATACCCGATACTCAAAATGAGTATTGGGGTATATTAGATTTGTGGTAAAAGTGGATGTGTGTAACGTCCAGAAGGAATCGTTTCCGACCCCATAAAGTATATATATTCTTGATCAGCATCAATAGCCGAGTCGATTGAGCCCTGTCTGTCTGTCCGTCTGTCCGTCCGTCCGTCCGTCCGTCCGTCCGTCCGTCCGTCCGTCCGTCCGTCCGTCCCCTTCAGCGCCCAGTGCTCAAAGACTATAAGATCTAGAGCAACGATGTTTTGGATCCAGACTTCTGTGATATGTCACTGCTACAAAAATATTTCAAAACTTCGCCCCGCCCACTTCCGCCCCCACAAAGGACGAAAATCTGTGGCATCCACATTTTGAAAGATACGATAAAACCAAAAAACGCAGAATCGTAGAGGATGACTATATGTTCTAGAGTGTAAAATATCAACCAGATCGTATAATTATTATAGCCAGAATCAAGAAAACCATTTCATTCTTTCTCGCTCTGTCTCTCTCTAACACACAGGTTTCATGGTCGGCTTTGCCAATTGCAAAATATGAGTACAAGGATCTCAGAACCTATAAGAGCCAGAGCAACCAAATTTGGTATCCACACTCCTGTGATATCTGACCTTGACCGTTTCGTGTCCAAATTTCGCCACACCCCCTTCCGCCCCCGCAAAGGACGAAAATCTGGGGCATCCACAATATTGCACATTCGAGAAAACTAAAAACGCAGAATCATAGATAATGACCATATCTATCAGATTGCTGAATCTGGATCAGATCGGATCATTTTTGTAGCCAAAAGGAACAAATCAATTTGCACTGGCTACGCAGCCCCCGACGTCACGCTCAGACTGATTTTGTGTCTCTCTCGCACGCACTCCTTGTCGTGTCGTTTAATATTAGCGGCGTCTGCCGGAGGAGAGCCATACTGACTTAGTATCGGGTATAACTGGAGAGTTGCGGTCTTCGCAGCAACTCACAACGTTCCCCCTCGTTTTTTTTTTTTGTTGTGTGACTACAGGAAAGCTTCATGCCGACTCAGCCGAAGCCGAAGTGAGGGACTCTAACCGCTCTTAAACCAACCACACCTATCCCGGATCCCGGCGGTACTGTCGCGAGATATTACTTCGCCGGGGGGAGATGCCCGTAGGGCTCTTCTCTTAATAATCTCCTTTATCCTTTATCTCCTTGCATTGCGTGCTCTTTCTTCGCGACGCAGTTTGGTAGCCATAGTTACGGCCATGAATCTAATCGCGGCCCAGTTTCCTTCCGACTCCAGCAGGCATTCTGCCAGGTTTGTCACCGCTGGCATTCTTCCAAGCTTGTTGCTTAGATCCTCTCGTTCTTGCCGAAATCTTGGACATTCGAAGAAGCAGTGCTCTGCGTCTTCGATGACCCCTGCGCAGACCACGCAGAAGGGTCGTCCTCGTGCTTAAACCTATGCAGGTAGGCTTTAAAGCAACCGTGTCCTGTCAGCAGTTGTGTCAGGTGATACTCCACTTGTCCATGGCTACGGTTCAGCCAAGTCTTCAGGTCTGGGATTAGCCTATGGGTCCATCGCCCTTTGCTGCGGTTGTTCAGGCTTCTTCTTTTCCTTAGCATGGAGGCATCACATGCTTCCAGCGTATGTATAGCCAGTTGGCTTGCTCTCTCTTCAGCCGTACCGTTGGTCTCGTAGTCCTCAAACATGGCCCGGACCATATCCGGCTCTAGCGTTTCGGTCTTATAACCGATCTGCTTGCCAATGAACGGGTTAGGTGCGCCCGCTTCCTGGATTTCACATATGAGGGCTTGGTGGTCACTCCCGGTGTATAAGCCACTAACTTCCCACGTTGTCCTGCGGCTGAGGCTGCTGCTCACGAACGTAAGGTCTATTATAGACCCCGTTCCAGCTCTGCCGAACGTCTGCTGTGTGCCTGTGTTCAGCAGTACGGCATCCAACGTCGCAAAGCATTCTAAGAGCGCCTGTCCCCTTGGGTTCGTTCTCGGGCATCCCCACTCCGTCGCCCAAGCGTTGAAATCGCCGGCTATGAGCGTAGGGTGTTTCTCCCGCGCATCTTCAGCAATCCTTTCCAGTGCCTGCGTCGCCTGCTGTAGGCTGAGGCTCGGGGCAGGTAGCAGCTATATATGTGCACTCCATTTATCCGGGCTCTGGCGAATCCGTCTCCGACGTATGTTTGCAGTAGTTGCTGTGTGGGACTCGCACAGCTCCATTTCACTGCCTTCTTGCTCGAGTCAGCAATCCACTCTCCGAGTTGCGATTCCGGTATTGCTCGCTTATGACTGCTACATCAATACGGTGCTCCCTTATGGTCTGGTCCAGCAGCTGCTGTGCCATCTCGCAGTGGTTGAGGTTTAGTTGGATGATTTGCATCTATCTTTCATTTGCTGCATCGCCTTTTGGTACTGCGGGAACCTCGAACTCGTCGTTTGGTGCTTCGGGTCCTTCACCCGGTGGCGCTTCCAAAGAATGCAACTTGGTTCGTCTTTGCAATCTTTGGCCTGGTGGTCGGCTCCTGCGCAATTGTAGCAGCACTTCGTGAAGTCTTGGCTGCTCTTACAATTAGGCGCGATGTGGCCAAACTCCATGCACTTGTAGCATCTTCGGGAGTTGACTTGGGTCGTATTCTTCAATACCCCCACCCCAGGCGAATTCTTCCTTTCTCCAGGAGGGGCTTTGCTATAGCCGGTGGAACTTTCAGAGTCAGGGTCTGCGTGCTCCTATAGGCTGGTCTGATGGAGATGGCTGCGGCCTTGCAGATTTCCACCCCTGCCTGCGCTTTGAGTTCCGCTAGGACTTCCTCTTGGGTGGACACTTCGTCTATGTCCCTTACCTCCAAGATGACAGTTTCGGTAAGACTTCTTACTTCAACCGTGCTTCCTAGCGCTTCCTTGACTGCTGCCTGCATCTCGTGGGTTCTCGGGTCCGCCGATTTTTCCAGCATCAGCAACAGCTCTCCTTTTGCTGTGCGTCGCACCCCTTGCACCGATTGCCCTAGCTTTTTAAGACTTGGCTCTGTCTTGACCTTCCTTAGAATGTCTGCATATGAGACAGTGCTGGTGGCGGCGATGACTATTGCATCGCTGCGTGGCGGTCTTGGTCGTTGCTGCTGCTTTGCGAGCTACGGCGTCCCTCATTTGGCCTTCCTGAGGCTTCTTCTCCGTTTTTTTTTACTTTTTGGGTCCATGTTTTGGCTTCTTCGGCCTTGGGGACGGGGACGGGTGGGTGGTGTTCCTGGGCTCTGGCCGTGCCCTCTTTCCCGCCCTCTCCGTCACTGCCGACTGTGTAACCTTGGCTACAGCCTGCTCCGCAGAGATCGCCTGCCAGCACGATTTCAACTCTCGCTGCAGATATTCGATCTCATCCACCAGATCCCTCATTGGGTTCGTGATGGACCTCTTTGGGAGCACCATCAGCTTCCTCAACTCTCTGGCCTTTTGGCCCAAGCTCGCCAAATGCGCCATGGCCCTCTCCTTCGGGTCTGCTTGCTCCTCTTGGGGGCGCTGCAGCGTTGGAGAGAGGATCTTGCGCGCTCCTCTACTGCTTCCGCCGGCTGGTTTGGCGATCGCGCCAGAGCATTTTTCCGGCGAAAGGGATTCTCCTCAACCCAGGCGAATGAGCTTGTCAGCGGAGTGCTGCAAGCCGCAGCTTGTTCCCGCTGATCGCTCATCTCCGATCTGGCCGTTTGATCTGGCAACTCCGGTTGCTGTG
>NW_022881601.1:0-82370 GCF_003369915.1 Drosophila miranda
AATCTAATATACCCCAATACTCATTTTGAGTATCGGGTATAAATAACGAGGGGGAACGTTGTGAGTTGCTGCGGACACCGCAACTCTACATTTATACCGATACTAAGTCAGTATGGCTCTCCTCCGGCAGACGCCGCTTATATTAAACGACACGACAAAGAGTGCGTGCGAGAGAGACAGAAAATCAGTCTGAGCGTGACGTCGGGCGCTGCGTAGCCACTGCAAATTGATTTGTTCCTATTGGCTATAAAAATGATCTGATCTGATTCAGATTCAGCAATCTGATAGATATGGTCATTATCTATGATTCTGCGTTTTTAGTTTTCTCGAATGTGCAATATTGTGGATGCAACAGATTTTCGTCCTTTGTGTGGGCGGAAGGGGGTGGGGCGAAACTTTGAGATACACGTTTTATAGTAAGATCTAACAGGAGTGCGGATACCAAATTTGGTTACTCTAGCCTTAATAGTCTCTGAGATTTTTGAATATCCCCAGATTTTCGTCCTTTGCGGGGGCGGAAGGGGGTGTGACGAAATTTTGAAACAAACTCGTCTCGGTCCGATATATTGGGAGTGTGGATACCAAATTTGGTTGCTCTAGCTCTTGTAGTCTCTGAGATCTAGGCGCTAATGTTTTACTCTTAGCAAAGCCGCCTATGCTACGTGTGTGTTAGAGAGAGACAGGGCGAGAAAAAATGAAATTGTTTTCTTGATGCTGGCTATAATAATAATACGATCCAATTCAGATTCCGCAGTCTTAAAGATATGGTCATTCTCTACAATTCTACGTTTTTGGTTTTCTCATATCTTTAAAATTGTGGATGCCACAGATTTTCGATCTTTGTGGGGGCGGAAGTGGGCGGGGCGAAGTTTTGAAATATTTTTGTAGCAGTGACATATCACAGAAGTCTGGATCCAAAACATCGTTGCTCTAGCTCTTATAGTCTTTGAGCACTAGGCGCTGAAGGGGACGGACAGACGGACAGACGGACGGACGGACAGACAGACAGGGCTCAATCGACTCGGCTATTGATGCTGATCAAGAATATATATACTTTATGGGGTCGGAAACGATTCCTTCTGGACGTTACACACATCCACTTTTACCACAAATCTAATATACCCCAATACTCATTTTGAGTATCGGGTATAAATAACGAGGGGGAACGTTGTGAGTTGCTGCGGACACCGCAACTCTACATTTATACCCGATACTAAGTCAGTATTGCTCTGCTCCGGCAGACGCCGCTAATATTGAACGACACGACAAAGAGTGCGTGCGAGAGAGACAGAAAATCAGTCTGAGCGTGACGTCGGGCGCTGCGTAGCCACTGCAAATTGATTTGTTCCTATTGGCTATAAAAATGATCTGATCTGATCCAGATTCAGCAATCTGATAGATACGGTCATTATCTATGATTCTGCGTTTTTAGTTTTCTCAAATGTTCAATATTGTGGATGCAACAGATTTTCGTCCTTTGTGTAGGCGGAAGGGGGTTTGGCGAAATTTCGAGATACACGTTTTATAGTAAGATCTAACAGGAGTGCGGATACCAAATTTGGTTACTCTAGCCTTAATAGTCTCTGAGATTTTTGAATATCCCCAGATTTTCGTCCTTTGCGGGGGCGGAAGGGGGTGTGGCGAAATTTTGAAACAAACTCGTCTCGGTCCGATATATTAGGAGTGTGGATACCAAATTTGGTTGCTCTAGCTTTGGTAGTCTCTGAGATCTAGGCGCTAATGTTTTACTCTAAGCAAAGCCGCCTATGCTACGTGTGTGTTAGAGAGAGACAGGGCGAGAAAAAATGAAATTGTTTTCTTGATGCTGGCTATAATAATAATACGATCCAATTCAGATTCCGCAGTCTTAAAGATATGGTCATTCTCTACAATCTACGTTTTTGGTTTTCTCATATCTTTAAAATTGTGGATGCCACAGATTTTCGTTCTTTGTGGGGGCGGAAGTGGGCGGGGCGAAGTTTTGAAATATTTTTGTAGCAGTGACATATCACAGAAGTCTGGATCCAAAACATCGTTGCTCTAGCTCTTATAGTCTTTGAGCACTAGGCGCTGAAGGGGACGGACAGACGGACAGACGGACGGACGGACAGACAGACAGGGCTCAATCGACTCGGCTATTGATGCTGATCAAGAATATATATACTTTATGGGGTCGGAAACGATTCCTTCTGGACGTTACACACATCCACTTTTACCACAAATCTAATATACCCCAATACTCATTTTGAGTATCGGGTATAACGAGGGGGAACGTTGTGAGTTGCTGCGGACACCGCAACTCTACGGTTATACCCGATACTAAGTCAGTATGGCTCTCCTCCGGCAGACGCCGCTTATATTAAACGACACGACAAAGAGTGCGTGCGAGAGAGACAGAAAATCAGTCTGAGCGTGACGTCGGGCGCTGCGTAGCCAGTGAAAATTGATTTGTTCCTTTGGCTATAAAAATGATCTGATCTGATCCAGATTCAGCAATCTGATAGATATGGTCATTATCTATGATTCTGAGTTTTTAGTTTTCTCAAATGTGCAATATTGTGGATGCAACAGATTTTCGTCCTTTGTGTGGGCGGAAGGGGAGTGGGCGAAATTTTGAGATACACGTTTTATAGTAAGATCTAACAGGAGTGCGGATACTAAATTTGGTTACTCTAGCCTTAATAGTCTCTGAGATTTTTGAATATCCCCAGATTTTCGTCCTTTGCGGGGCGGAAGGAGGTGTGGCGAAATTTTGAAACAAACTCGTCTCGGTCCGATATATTAGGAGTGTGGATACCAAATTTGGTTGCTCTAGCTTTTGTAGTCTCTGAGATCTAGGCGCTAATGTTTTACTCTAAGCAAAGCCGCCTATGCTACGTGTGTGTTAGAGAGAGGCAGGGCGAGAAAATGTGAAATTGTTTTCTTGATGCTGGCTATAATAATAATACGATGCAATTCAGATTCCGCAGTCTTAAAGATATGGTCATTCTCTACAACTCTACGTTTTTGGTTTTCTCATATCTTTAAAATTGTGGATCCCACAGATTTTCGTCCTTTGTGGGGGCGGAAGTGGGCAGGGCGAAGTTTTGAAATATTTTTGTAGCAGTGACATATCACAGAAGTCTGGATCCAAAACATCGTTGCTCTAGCTCTTATAGTCTTTGAGCACTAGGCGCTGAAGGGGATGGACAGACGGCCAGACGGACAGGCGGACGGACGGACAGACAGACAGGGCTCAATCGACTCGGCTATTGATGCTGATCAAGAATATATATACTTTATGGGGTCGGAAACGATTCCTTTTGGACGTTACACACATCCACTTTTACCACAAATCTAATATACCCCAATACTCATTTTGAGTATCGGGTATAACGAGGGGGAACGTTGTGAGTTGCTGCGGACACCGCAACTCTACGGTTATACCCGATACTAAGTCAGTATGGCTCTCCTCCGGCAGACGCCGCTAATATTAAACGACACGACAAAGAGTGCGTGCGAGAGAGACAGAAAATCAGTCTGAGCGTGACGTCGGGCGCTGCGTAGCCAATGAGAAAAAATGAAATTGTTTTCTTGATGCTGGCTATAATAATAATACGATCCAATTCAGATTCCGCAGTCTTAAAGATATGGTCATTCTCTACAATTCTACGTTTTTGGTTTTCTCATATCTTTAAAATTGTGGATGCCACAGATTTTCGTCCTTTGTGGGGGCGGAAGTGGGCGGGGCGAAGTTTTGAAATATTTTTGTAGCAGTGACATATCACAGAAGTCTGGATCCAAAACATCGTTGCTCTAGCTCTTATAGTCTTTGAGCACTAGGCGCTGAAGGGGACGGACAGACGGACAGACGGACGGACGGACAGACAGACAGGGCTCAATCGACTCGGCTATTGATGCTGATCAAGAATATATATACTTTATGGGGTCGGAAACGATTCCTTCTGGACGTTACACACATCCACTTTTACCACAAATCTAATATACCCCAATACTCATTTTGAGTATCGGGTATAACGAGGGGGAACGTTGTGAGTTGCTGCGGACACCGCAACACTACGGTTATACCCGATACTAAGTCAGTATGGCTCTCCTCCGGCAGACGCCGCTAATATTAAACGACACGACAAAGAGTGCGTGCGAGAGAGACAGAAAATCAGTCTGAGCGTGACGTCGGGCGCTGCGTAGCCACTGCAAATTGATTTGTTCCTATTGGCTATAAAAATGATCTGATCTGATCCAGATTCAGCAATCTGATAGATATGGTCATTGTCTATGATTCTGCGTTTTTAGTTTTCTCGAATTTGCAATATTGTGGATGCAACAGATTTTCGTTCCTTTGTGTGGGCGGAAGGGGGTGGGGCGAAATTTTGAGATACACGTTTTATAGTAAGATCTAACAGGAGTGCGGATACCAAATTTGGTTACTCTAGCCTTAATAGTCTCTGAGATTTATGAATAATCCCAGTTTTTCGTCCTTTGCGGGGGCGGAAGGGGGTGTGGCGAATATATCGGTCCGATATATTAGGAGTGTGGATACCAAATTTGGTTGCTCTAGCTTTTGTAGTCTCTGAGATCTAGGCGCTAATTTTTTACTCTAAGCAAAGCCGCCTATGCTACGTGTGTGTTAGAGAGAGACAGGGCGAGAAAAAATGAAATTGTTTTCCTGATGCTGGCTATAATAATAATACGATCCAATTCAGATTCCGCAGTCTTAAAGATATGGTCATTCTCTACAATTCTACGTTTTTGGTTTTCTCATATCTTTAAAATTGTGGATGCCACAGATTTTCGTCCTTTGTAGGGGCGGAAGTGGGCGGGGCGAAGTTTTGAAATATTTTTGTAGCAGTGACATATCACAGAAGTCTGGATCGAAAACATCGTTGCTCTAGCTCCTATAGTCTTTGAGCACTAGGCGCTGAAGGGGACGGACAGACGGACGGACGGACAGACAGGCAGGGCTCAATCGACTCGGCTATTGATGCTGATCAAGAATATATATACTTTATGGGGTCGGAAACGATTCCTTCTGGACGTTACGCACATCCACTTTTACCACAAATCTAATATACCCCAATACTCATTTTGAGTATCGGGTATAACGAGGGGGAACGTTTTGAGTTGCTGCGGACACCGCAACTCTACGGTTATACCCGATACTTAGTCAGTATGGCTCTCCTCCGGCAGACGCCGCTAATATTAAACGACACGACAAAGAGTGCGTGCGAGAGAGACAGAAAATCAGTCTGAGCGTGACGTCGGGCGCTGCGTAGCCACTGCAAATTGATTTGTTCCTATTGGCTATAAAAATGATCTGATCTGATCCAGATTCAGCAATCTGATAGATATGGTCATTATCTATGATTCTGCGTTTTTAGTTTTCTCGAATTTGCAATATTGTGGATGCAACAGATTTTCGTTCCTTGTGTGGGCGGAAGGGGGTGGGCGAAATTTTGAGATACACGTTTTATAGTAAGATCTAACAGGAGTGCGGATACCAAATTTGGTTACTCTAGCCTTAATAGTCTCTGACATTTTTGAATATCCCAGATTTTCGTCCTTTGCGGGGGCGGAAGGAGGTGTGGCAAAATTTTGAAACAAACTTGTCTCGGTCCGATATATTAGGAGTGTGGATACCAAATTTGGTTGCTCTAGCTTTTGTAGTCTCTGAGATCTAGGCGCTAATGTTTTACTCTAAGCAAAGCCGCCTATGCTACGTGTGTGTTAGAGAGAGACAGGGCGAGAAAAAATGAAATTGTTTTCTTGATGCTGGCTATAATAATAATACGATCCAATTCAGATTCCGCAGTCTTAAAGATATGGTCATTCTCTACAACTCTACGTTTTTGGTTTTCTCATATCTTTAAAATTGTGGATCCCACAGATTTTCGTCCTTTGTGGGGGCGGAAGTGGGCGGGGCGAAGTTTTGAAATATTTTTGTAGCAGTGACATATCACAGAAGTCTGGATCCAAAACATCGTTGCTCTAGCTCTTATAGTCTTTGAGCACTAGGCGCTGAAGGGACGGACAGACGGACAGGCGGACGGACGGACAGACAGACAGGGCTCAATCGACTCGGCTATTGATGCTGATCAAGAATATATATACTTTATGGGGTCGGAAACGATTCCTTCTGGACGTTACACACATCCACTTTTACCACAAATCTAATATACCCCAATACTCATTTTGAGTATCGGGTATAACGAGGGGGAACGTTGTGAGTTGCTGCGGACACCGCAACTCTACGGTTATACCCGATACTAAGTCAGTATGGCTCTCCTCCGGCAGACGCCGCTTATATTAAACGACACGACAAAGAGTGCGTGCGAGAGAGACAGAAAATCAGTCTGAGCGTGAGGTCGGGCGCTGCGTAGCCAGTGAAAATTGATTTGTTCCTTTTGGCTATAAAAATGATCTGATCTGATCCAGATTCAACAATCTGATAGATATGGTCATTATCTATGATTCTGAGTTTTTAGTTTTCTCAAATGTGCAATATTGTGGATGCAACAGATTTTCGTCCTTTGTGTGGGCGGAAGGGGGTGGGGCGAAATTTTGAGATACACGTTTTATAGTAAGATCTAACAGGAGTGCGGATACTAAATTTGGTTACTCTAGCCTTAATAGTCTCTGAGATTTTTGAATATCCCCAGATTTTCGTCCTTTGCGGGGGCGGAAGGAGGTGTGGCGAAATTTTGAAACAAACTCGTCTCGGTCCGATATATTAGGAGTGTGGATACCAAATTTGGTTGCTCTAGCTTTTGTAGTCTCTGAGATCTAGGCGCTAATGTTTTACTCTAAGCAAAGCCGCCTATGCTACGTGTGTGTTAGAGAGAGGCAGGGCGAGAAAATGTGAAATTGTTTTCTTGATGCTGGCTATAATAATAATACGATGCAATTCAGATTCCGCAGTCTTAAAGATATGGTCATTCTCTACAACTCTTCGTTTTTGGTTTTCTCATATCTTTAAAATTGTGGATCCCACAGATTTTCGTCCTTTGTGGGGCGGAAGTGGGCAGGGCGAAGTTTTGAAATATTTTTGTAGCAGTGACATATCACAGAAGTCTGGATCCAAAACATCGTTGCTCTAGCTCTTATAGTCTTTGAGCACTAGGCGCTGAAGGGGATGGACAGACGGCCAGACGACAGGCGGACGGACGGACAGACAGACAGGGCTCAATCGACTCGGCTATTGATGCTGATCAAGAATATATATACTTTATGGGGTCGGAAACGATTCCTTCTGGACGTTACACACATCCACTTTTACCACAAATCTAATATACCCCAATACTCATTTTGAGTATCGGGTATAACGAGGGGGAACGTTGTGAGTTGCTGCGGACACCGCAACACTACGGTTATACCCGATACTAAGTCAGTATGGCTCTCCTCCGGCAGACGCCGCTAATATTAAACGACACGACAAAGAGTGCGTGCGAGAGAGACAGAAAATCAGTCTGAGCGTGACGTCGGGCGCTGCGTAGCCACTGCAAATTGATTTGTTCCTATTGGCTATAAAAATGATCTGATCTGATCCAGATTCAGCAATCTGATAGATATGGTCATTATCTATGATTCTGCGTTTTTAGTTTTCTCGAATTTGCAATATTGTGGATGCAACAGATTTTCGTTCCTTGTGTGGGCGGAAGGGGGTGGGCGAAATTTTGAGATACACGTTTTATAGTAAGATCTAACAGGAGTGCGGATACTAAATTTGGTTACTCTAGCCTTAATAGTCTCTGAGATTTTTGAATATCCCCAGATTTTCGTCCTTTGCGGGGGCGGAAGGAGGTGTGGCAAAATTTTGAAACAAACTTGTCTCGGTCCGTTATATTAGGAGTGTGGATACCAAATTTGGTTGCTCTAGCTTTTGTAGTCTCTGAGATCTAGGCGCTAATATTTTACTCTAAGCAAAGCCGCCTATGCTACGTGTGTGTTAGAGAGAGACAGGGCGAGAAAAAATGAAATTGTTTTCTTGATGCTGGCTATAATAATAATACGATCCAAATCAGATTCCGCAGTCTTAAAGATATGGTCATTCTCTACAACTCTACGTTTTTGGTTTTCTCATATCTTTAAAATTGTGGATCCCACAGATTTTCGTCTTTTGTGGGGGCGGAAGTGGGCGGGGCGAAGTTTTGAAATATTTTTGTAGCAGTGACATATCACAGAAGTCTGGATCCAAAACATCGTTGCTCTAGCTCTTATAGTCTTTGAGCACTAGGCGCTGAAGGGGACGGACAGACGGACAGGCGGACGGACGGACAGACAGACAGGGCTCAATCGACTCGGCTATTGATGCTGATCAAGAATATATATACTTTATGGGGTCGGAAACGATTCCTTCTGGACGTTACACACATCCACTTTTACCACAAATCTAATATACCCCAATACTCATTTTGAGTATCGGGTATAACGAGGGGGAACGTTGTGAGTTGCTGCGGACACTGCATTTCTACGGTTATACCCGATACTAAGTCAGTATTGCTCTGCTCCGGCAGACGCCGCTAATATTGAACGACACGACAAAGAGTGCGTGCGAGAGAGACAGAAAATCAGTCTGAGCGTGACGTCGGGCGCTGCGTAGCCACTGCAAATTGATTTGTTCCTATTGGCTATAAAAATGATCTGATCTGATCCAGATTCAGCAATCTGATAGATATGGTCATTATCTATGATTCTGCGTTTTTAGTTTTCTCGAATTTGCAATATTGTGGATGCAACAGATTTTCGTTCCTTGTGTGGGCGGAAGGGGGTGGGCGAAATTTTGAGATACACGTTTTATAGTAAGATCTAACAGGAGTGCGGATACCAAATTTGGTTACTCTAGCCTTAATAGTCTCTGAGATTTTTGAATATCCCCAGATTTTCGTCCTTTGCGGGGGCGGAAGGAGGTGTGGCAAAATTTTGAAACAAACTTGTCTCGGTCCGATATATTAGGAGTGTGGATACCAAATTTGGTTGCTCTAGCTTTTGTAGTCTCTGAGATCTAGGCGCTAATGTTTTACTCTAAGCAAAGCCGCCTATGCTACGTGTGTGTTAGAGAGAGACAGGGCGAGAAAAAATGAAATTGTTTTCTTGATGCTGGCTATAATAATAATACGATCCAAATCAGATTCCGCAGTCTTAAAGATATGGTCATTCTCTACAACTCTACGTTTTTGGTTTTCTCATATCTTTAAAATTGTGGATCCCACAGATTTTCGTCTTTTGTGGGGGCGGAAGTGGGCGGGGCGAAGCTTTGAAATATTTTTGTAGCAGTGACATATCACAGAAGTCTGGATCCAAAACATCGTTGCTCTAGCTCTTATAGTCTTTGAGCACTAGGCGCTGAAGGGGACGGACAGACGGACAGACGGACAGGCGGACGGACGGACAGACAGACAGGGCTCAATCGACTCGGCTATTGATGCTGATCAAGAATATATATACTTTATGGGGTCGGAAACGATTCCTTCTGGACGTTACACACATCCACTTTTACCACAAATCTAATATACCCCAATACTCATTTTGAGTATCGGGTATAACGAGGGGGAACGTTGTGAGTTGCTGCGGACACCGCAACACTACGGTTATACCCGATACTAAGTCAGTATGGCTCTCCTCCGGCAGACGCCGCTAATATTAAACGACACGACAAAGAGTGCGTGCGAGAGAGACAGAAAATCAGTCTGAGCGTGACGTCGGGCGCTGCGTAGCCACTGCAAATTGATTTGTTCCTATTGGCTATAAAAATGATCTGATCTGATCCAGATTCAGCAATCTGATAGATATGGTCATTATCTATGATTCTGCGTTTTTAGTTTTCTCGAATTTGCAATATTGTGGATGCAACAGATTTTCGTTCCTTGTGTGGGCGGAAGGGGGTGGGCGAAATTTTGAGATACACGTTTTATAGTAAGATCTAACAGGAGTGCGGATACCAAATTTGGTTACTCTAGCCTTAATAGTCTCTGAGATTTTTGAATATCCCCAGATTTTCGTCCTTTGCGGGGGCGGAAGGAGGTGTGGCAAAATTTTGAAACAAACTTGTCTCGGTCCGATATATTAGGAGTGTGGATACCAAATTTGGTTGCTCTAGCTTTTGTAGTCTCTGAGATCTAGGCGCTAATGTTTTACTCTAAGCAAAGCCGCCTATACTACGTGTGTGTTAGAGAGAGACAGGGCGAGAAAAAATGAAATTGTTTTCTTGATGCTGGCTATAATAATAATACGATCCAATTCAGATTCCGCAGTCTTAAAGATATGGTCATTCTCTACAACTCTACGTTTTTGGTTTTCTCATATCTTTAAAATTGTGGATCCCACAGATTTTCGTCCTTTGTGGGGGCGGAAGGGGGCGGGGCGAAGTTTTGAAATATTTTTGTAGCAGTGACATATCACAGAAGTCTGGATCCAAAACATCGTTGCTCTAGCTCTTATAGTCTTTGAGCACTAGGCGCTGAAGGGGACGGACAGACGGACAGACGGACGGACGGACAGACAGACAGGGCTCAATCGACTCGGCTATTGATGCTGATCAAGAATATATATACTTTATGGGGTCGGAAACGATTCCTTCTGGACGTTACACACATCCACTTTTACCACAAATCTAATATACCCCAATACTCATTTTGAGTATCGGGTATAACGAGGGGAACGTTGTGAGTTGCTGCGGACACTGCAACTCTACGGTTATACCCGATACTAAGTCAGTATGGCTCTCCTCCGGCAGACGCCGCTAATATTAAACGACACGACAAAGAGTGCGTGCGAGAGAGACAGAAAATCAGTCTGAGCGTGACGTCGGGCGCTGCGTAGCCAGTGCAAATTGATTTGTTCCTTTTGGCTATAAAAATGATCTGATCTGATCCAGATTCAACAATCTGATAGATATGGTCACAATCTATGATTCTGCGTTTTTAGTTTTCTCAAATGTGCAATATTGTGGATGCAACAGATTTTCGTCCTTTGTGTGGGCGGAAGGGGGTGGGGCGAAATTTTGAGATACACGTTTTATAGTAAGATCTAACAGGAGTGCGGATACCAAATTTGGTTACTCTAGCCTTAATAGTCTCTGAGATTTTTGAATATCCCCAGATTTTCGTCCTTTGCGGGGGCGGAAGGGTGTGTGGCGAAATTTTGAAACAAACTCGTCTCTATTAGGAGTGTGGATACCAAATTTGGTAGATCTAGGCGCTAATGTTTTACTCTAAGCAAAGCCGCCTATGCTACGTGTGTGTTAGAGAGAGACAGGGCGAGAAAAAATGAAATTGTTTTCTTGATGCTGGCTATAATAATAATACGATCCAATTCAGATTCCGCAGTCTTAAAGATATGGTCGTTCTCTACAATTCTACGTTTTTGGTTTTCTCATATCTTTAAAATTGTGGATGCCACAGATTTTCGTCATTTGTGGGGGCGGAAGTGGGCAGCGCAAAGTTTTGAAATATTTTTGTGGCAGTGACATATCACAGAAGTCTGGATAAAAAACATCGTTGCTCTAGCTCCTATAGTCTTTGAGCACTAGGCGCTGAAGGGGACGGACAGACGGACGGACGGACAGACAGACAGGGCTCAATCGACTCGGCTATTGTGGCGAAATTTTGAAACAAACTCGTCTCGGTCCGATATATTAGGAGTGTGGATACCAAATTTGGTTGCTCTAGCTTTTGTAGTCTCTGAGATCTAGGCGCTAATGTTTTACTCTAAGCAAAGCCGCCTATGCTACGTGTGTGTTAGAGAGAGACAGGGCGAAAAAAAAATGAAATTGTTTTCTTGATGCTGGCTATAATAATAATACGATCCAATTCAGATTCCGCAGTCTTAAAGATATGGTCATTCTCTACAACTACAACTTGGTTTTCTCATATCTTTAAAATTGTGGATGCCACAGATCCGGACAGACGGACAGACGGACGGACGGACAGACAGACAGGGCTCAATCGACTCAGCTATTGATGCTGATCAAGAATATATATACTCTATGGGGTCGGAAACGATTCCTTCTGGACGTTACACACATCCACTTTTACCACAAATCTAATATACCCCAATACTCATTTTGAGTATCGGGTATAACGAGGGGGAACGTTGTGAGTTGCTGCGGACACCGCATTTGATGCTGATCAAGAATATATATACTTTATGGGGTCGGAAACGATTCCTTCTGGACGTTACACACATCCACTTTTACCACAAATCTAATATACCCCAATACTCATTTTGAGTATCGGGTATAACGAGGGGGAACGTTGTGAGTTGCTGCGGACACCGCAACTCTACGGTTATACCCGATACTAAGTCAGTATGGCTCTCCTCCGGCAGACGCCGCTTATATTAAACGACACGACAAAGAGTGCGTGCGAGAGAGACAGAAAATCAGTCTGAGCGTGAGGTCGGGCTCTGCGTAGCCAGTGAAAATTGATTTGTTCCTTTTGGCTATAAAAATGATCTGATCTGATCCAGATTCAACAATCTGATAGATATGGTCATTATCTATGATTCTGCGTTTTTAGTTTTCTCAAATGTGCAATATTGTGGATGCAACAGATTTTCGTCCTTTGTGTGGGCGGAAGGGGGTGGGGCGAAATTTTGAGATACACGTTTTATAGTAAGATCGAACAGGAGTGCGGATACCAAATTTGGTTACTCTAGCCTTAATAGTCTCTGAGATTTTTGAATATCCCCAGATTTTCGTCCTTTGCGGGGCGGAAGGGTGTGTGGCGAAATTTTGAAACAAACTCGTCTCTCATATTAGGAGTGTGGATACCAAATTTGGTAGATCTCTAGGCGCTAATGTTTTACTCTAAGCAAAGCCGCCTATGCTACGTGTGTGTTAGAGAGAGACAGGGCGAGAAAAAATGAAATTGTTTTCTTGATGCTGGCTATAATAATAATACGATCCAATTCAGATTCCGCAGTCTTAAAGATATGGTCGTTCTCTACAATTCTACGTTTTTGGTTTTCTCATATCTTTAAAATTGTGGATGCCACAGATTTTCGTCATTTGTGGGGGCGGAAGTGGGCAGCGCAAAGTTTTGAAATATTTTTGTGGCAGTGACATATCACAGAAGTCTGGATAAAAAACATCGTTGCTCTAGCTCTATAGTCTTTGAGCACTAGGCGCTGAAGGGGACGGACAGACGGACGGACGGACAGACAGACAGGGCTCAATCGACTCGGCTATTGTGGCGAAATTTTGAAACAAACTCGTCTCGGTCCGATATATTAGGAGTGTGGATACCAAATTTGGTTGCTCTAGCTTTTGTAGTCTCTGAGATCTAGGCGCTAATGTTTTACTCTAAGCAAAGCCGCCTATGCTACGTGTGTGCTAGAGAGAGACAGGGCGAAAAAAAAAATGAAATTGTTTTCTTGATGCTGGCTATAATAATAATACGATCCAATTCAGATTCCGCAGTCTTAAAGATATGGTCATTCTCTACAACTACAACTTGGTTTTCTCATATCTTTAAAATTGTGGATGCCACAGATCCGGACAGACGGACAGACGGACGGACGGACAGACAGACAGGGCTCAATCGACTCAGCTATTGATGCTGATCAAGAATATATATACTCTATGGGGTCGGAAACGATTCCTTCTGGACGTTACACACATCCACTTTTACCACAAATCTAATATACCCCAATACTCATTTTGAGTATCGGGTATAACGAGGGGGAACGTTGTGAGTTGCTGCGGACACCGCATTTGATGCTGATCAAGAATATATATACTTTATGGGGTCGGAAACGATTCCTTCTGGACGTTACACACATCCACTTTTACCACAAATCTAATATACCCCAATACTCATTTTGAGTATCGGGTATAACGAGGGGGAACGTTGTGAGTTGCTGCGGACACCGCAACTCTACGGTTATACCCGATACTAAGTCAGTATGGCTCTCCTCCGGCAGACGCCGCTTATATTAAACGACACGACAAAGAGTGCGTGCGAGAGAGACAGAAAATCAGTCTGAGCGTGAGGTCGGGCGCTGCGTAGCCAGTGAAAATTGATTTGTTCCTTTTGGCTATAAAAATGATCTGATCTGATCCAGATTCAACAATCTGATAGATATGGTCATTATCTATGATTCTGCGTTTTTAGTTTTCTCGAATTTGCAATATTGTGGATGCAACAGATTTTCGTCCTTTGTGTGGGCGGAAGGGGGTGGGGCGAAATTTTGAGATACACGTTTTATAGTAAGATCGAACAGGAGTGCGGATACCAAATTTGGTTACTCTAGCCTTAATAGTCTCTGAGATTTTTGAATATCCCCAGATTTTCGTCCTTTGCGGGGGCGGAAGGGGGTGTGGCGAAATTTTGAAACAAACTCGTCTCGGTCCGATATATTAGGAGTGTGGATACCAAATTTGGTTGCTCTAGCTATTGTAGTCTCTGAGATCTAGGCGCTAATGTTTTACTCTAAGCAAAGCCGCCTATGCTACGTGTGTGTTAGAGAGAGACAGGGCGAGAAAAAATGAAATTGTTTTCTTGATGCTGGCTATAATAATAATACGATCCAATTCAGATTCCGCAGTCTTAAAGATATGGTCATTCTCTACAATTCTACGTTTTTGGTTTTCTCATATCTTTAAAATTGTGGATGCCACAGATTTTCGTCCTTTGTGGGGCGGAAGTGGGCGGGGCGAAGTTTTGAAATATTTTTGTAGCAGTGACATATCACAGAAGTCTGGATCCAAAACATCGTTGCTCTAGCTCTTATAGTCTTTGAGCACTAGGCGCTGAAGGGGACGGACAGACGGACAGACGGACGGACGGACAGACAGACAGGGCTCAATCGACTCGGCTATTGATGCTGATCAAGAATATATATACTTTATGGGGTCGGAAACGATTCCTTCTGGACGTTACACACATCCACTTTTACCACAAATCTAATATACCCCAATACTCATTTTGAGTATCGGGTATAACGAGGGGGAACGTTGTGAGTTGCTGCGGACACTGCAACTCTACGGTTATACCCGATACTAAGTCAGTATGGCTCTCCTCCGGCAGACGCCGCTAATATTAAACGACACGACAAAGAGAGCGTTCGATATAGTCAGAAAATCAGTCTGAGCGTGACGTCGGGCGCTGCGTAGCCAGTGCAAATTGATTTGTTCCTTTTGGCTATAAAAATGATCTGATCTGATCCAGATTCAACAATCTGATAGATATGGTCATAATCTATGATTCTGCGTTTTTAGTTTTCTCAAATGTGCAATATTGTGGATGCAACAGATTTTCGTCCTTTGTGTGGGCGGAAGGGGTGGGGCGAAATTTTGAGATACACGTTTTATAGTAAGATCTAACAGGAGTGCGGATACCAAATTTGGTTACTCTAGCCTTAATAGTCTCTGAGATTTTTGAATATCCCCAGATTTTCGTCCTTTGCGGGGCGGAAGGGTGTGTGGCGAAATTTTGAAACAAACTCGTCTCGGTCCGATATATTAGGAGTGTGGATACCAAATTTGGTTGCTCTAGCTATTGTAGTCTCTGAGATCTAGGCGCTAATGTTTTACTCTAAGCAAAGCCGCCTATGCTACGTGTGTGTTAGAGAGAGACAGGGCGAGAAAAATTGAAATTGTTTTCTTGATGCTGGCTATAATAATAATACGATCCAATTCAGATTCCGCAGTCTTAAAGATATGGTCATTCTCTACAACTCTACGTTTTTGGTTTTCTCATATCTTTAAAATTGTGGATGCCACAGATTTTCGTCCTTTGTGGGGGCGGAAGTGGGCAGCGCGAAGTTTTGAAATATTTTTGTGGCAGTGACATATCACAGAAGTCTGGATAAAAAACATTGTTGCTCTAGCTCCTATAGTCTTTGAGCACTAGGCGCTGAAGGGGACGGACAGACGGACGGACGGACAGACAGACAGGGCTCAATCGACTCGGCTATTGTGGCGAAATTTTGAAACAAACTCGTCTCGGTCCGATATATTAGGAGTGTGGATACCAAATTTGGTTGCTCTAGCTTTTGTAGTCTCTGAGATCTAGGCGCTAATGTTTTACTCTAAGCAAAGCCGCCTATGCTACGTGTGTGTTAGAGAGAGACAGGGCGAGAAAAAATGAAATTGTTTTCTTGATGCTGGCTATAATAATAATACGATCCAATTCATATTCCGCAGTCTTAAAGATATGGTCATTCTCTACAACTACAACTTGGTTTTCTCATATCTTTAAAATTGTGGATGCCACAGATCCGGACAGACGGACAGACGGACAGACGGACGGACGGACAGACAGACAGGGCTGAATCGACTCAGCTATTGATGCTGATCAAGAATATATATACTCTATGGGGTCGGAAACGATTCCTTCTGGACGTTACACACATCCACTTTTACCACAAATCTAATATACCCCAATACTCATTTTGAGTATCGGGTATAACGAGGGGGAACGTTGTGAGTTGCTGCGGACAGCGCATTTGATGCTGATCAAGAATATATTTACTTTATGGGGTCGGAAACGATTCCTTCTGGCCGTTACACACATCCACTTTTACCACAAATCTAATATACCCCAATACTCATTTTGAGTATCGGGTATAACGAGGGGGAACGTTGTGAGTTGCTGCGGACACCGCAACTCTACGGTTATACCCGATACTAAGTCAGTATGGCTCTCCTCCGGCAGACGCCGCTTATATTAAACGACACGACAAAGAGTGCGTGCGAGAGAGACAGAAAATCAGTCTGAGCGTGAGGTCGGGCGCTGCGTAGCCAGTGAAAATTGATTTGTTCCTTTTGGCTATAAAAATAATCTGATCTGATCCAGATTCAACAATCTGATAGATATGGTCATTATCTATGATTCTGCGTTTTTAGTTTTCTCAAATGTGCAATATTGTGGATGCAACAGATTTTCGTCCTTTGTGTGGGCGGAAGGGGGTGGGGCGAAATTTTGAGATACACGTTTTATAGTAAGATCGAACAGGAGTGCGGATACCAAATTTGGTTACTCTAGCCTTAAAAGTCTCTGAGATTTTTGAATATCCCAGATTTTCGTCCTTTGCGGGGGCGGAAGGGGGTGTGGCGAAATTTTGAAACAAACTCGTCTCGGTCCGATATATTAGGAGTGTGGATACCAAATTTGGTTGCTCTAGCTTTTGTAGTCTCTGAGATCTAGGCGCTAATGTTTTACTCTAAGCAAAGCCGCCTATGCTACGTGTGTGTTAGAGAGAGACAGGGCGAGAAAAAATGAAATTGTTTTCTTGATGCTGGCTATAATAATAATACGATCCAATTCAGATTCCGCAGTCTTAAAGATATGGTCATTCTCTACAACTCTACGTTTTTGGTTTTCTCATATCTTTAAAATTGTGGATCCCACAGATTTTCGTCCTTTGTGGGGGCGGAAGTGGGCGGGGCGAAGTTTTGAAATATTTTTGTAGCAGTGACATATCACAGAAGTCTGGATCCAAAACATCGTTGCTCTAGCTCTTATAGTCTTTGAGCACTAGGCGCTGAAGGGGACGGACAGACGGACAGACGGACGGACGGACAGACAGACAGGGCTCAATCGACTCGGCTATTGATGCTGATCAAGAATATATATACTTTATGGGGTCGGAAACGATTCCTTCTGGACGTTACACACATCCACTTTTACCACAAATCTAATATACCCCAATACTCATTTTGAGTATCGGGTATAACGAGGGGGAACGTTGTGAGTTGCTGCGGACACCGCAACTCTACGGTTATACCCGATACTAAGTCAGTATGGCTCTCCTCCGGCAGACGCCGCTTATATTAAACGACACGACAAAGAGTGCGTGCGAGAGAGACAGAAAATCAGTCTGAGCGTGAGGTCGGGCGCTGCGTAGCCAGTGAAAATTGATTTGTTCCTTTTGGCTATAAAAATGATCTGATCTGATCCAGATTCAACAATCTGATAGATATGGTCATTATCTATGATTCTGCGTTTTTAGTTTTCTCGAATTTGCAATATTGTGGATGCAACAGATTTTCGTCCTTTGTGTGGGCGGAAGGGGGTGGGGCGAAATTTTGAGATACACGTTTTATAGTAAGATCTAACAGGAGTGCGGATACCAAATTTGGTTACTCTAGCCTTAATAGTCTCTGAGATTTTTGAATATCCCCAGATTTTCGTCCTTTGCGGGGGCGGAAGGGGTGTGGCGAAATTTTGAAACAAACTCGTCTCGGTCCGATATATTAGGAGTGTGGATACCAAATTTGGTTGCTCTAGCTATTGTAGTCTCTGAGATCTAGGCGCTAATGTTTTACTCTAAGCAAAGCCGCCTATGCTACGTGTGTGTTAGAGAGAGACAGGGCGAGAAAAAATGAAATTGTTTTCTTGATGCTGGCTATAATAATAATACGATCCAATTCAGATTCCGCAGTCTTAAAGATATGGTCATTCTCTACAACTCTACGTTTTTGGTTTTCTCATATCTTTAAAATTGTGGATGCCACAGATTTTCGTCCTTTGTGGGGGCGGAAGTGGGCAGGGCGAAGTTTTGAAATATTTTTGTGGCAGTGACATATCACAGAAGTCTGGATCAAAAACATCGTTGCTCTAGCTCTTATAGTCTTTGAGCACTAGGCGCTGAAGGGACGGACAGACGGACGGACGGACAGACAGACAGGCTCAATCGACTCGGCTATTGTGGCGAAATTTTGAAACAATCTCGTCTCGGTCCGATATATTAGGAGTGTGGATACCAAATTTGGTTGCTCTAGCTTTTGTAGTCTCTGAGATCTAGGCGCTAATTTTTACTCTAAGCAAAGCCGCCTATGCTACGTGTGTGTTAGAGAGAGACAGGGCGAGAAAAAATGAAATTGTTTTCTTGATGCTGGCTATAATAATAATACGATCCAATTCAGATTCCGCAGTCTTAAAGATATGGTCATTCTCTACAATCTACGTTTTGGTTTTCTCATATCTTTAAAATTGTGGATGCCACAGATTTTCGTCTTTGGGGCGAAGTGGGCGCAAGTTTAAATATTTTTGTGCAGTGAATATCACAGAAGTCTGGATAAAACATCGTTGCTCTAGCTCTATAGTCTTTGACACTAGCGCTGAAGGGACGGACAGACGGAAAGACGACGGACAGACAGACAGGCTCAATCGACTCGGCTATTGATGCTGATCAAGAATATATATACTTTATGGGGTCGGAAACGATTCCTTCTGGACGTTACGCACATCCACTTTTACCACAAATCTAATATACCCCAATACTCATTTTGAGTATCGGGTATAACGAGGGGGAACGTTGTGAGTTGCTGCGGACACCGCAACTCTACGGTTATACCCGATACTAAGTCAGTATGGCTCTCCTCCGGCAGACGCCGCTAATATTAAACGACACGACAAAGAGTGCGTGCGAGAGAGACAGAAAATCAGTCTGAGCGTGACGTCGGGCGCTGCGTAGCCACTGCAAATTGATTTGTTCCTATTGGCTATAAAAATGATCTGATCTGATCCAGATTCAGCAATCTGATAGATATGGTCATTATCTATGATTCTGCGTTTTTAGTTTTCTCGAATTTGCAATATTGTGGATGCAACAGATTTTCGTTCCTTGTGTGGGCGGAAGGGGGTGGGCGAAATTTTGAGATACACGTTTTATAGTAAGATCTAACAGGAGTGCGGATACCAAATTTGGTTACTCTAGCCTTAATAGTCTCTGAGATTTTTGAATATCCCCAGATTTTCGTCCTTTGCGGGGGCGGAAGGGGGTGTGGCGAAATTTTGAAACAAACTCGTCTCGGTCCGATATATTAGGAGTGTGGATACCAAATTTGGTTGCTCTAGCTTTTGTAGTCTCTGAGATCTAGGCGCTAATGTTTTACTCTAAGCAAAGCCGCCTATGCTACGTGTGTGTTAGAGAGAGACAGGGCGAGAAAAAATGAAATTGTTTTCTTGATGCTGGCTATAATAATAATACGATCCAATTCAGATTCCGCAGTCTTAAAGATATGGTCATTCTCTACAACTCTACGTTTTTGGTTTTCTCATATCTTTAAAATTGTGGATGCCACAGATTTTCGTCCTTTGTGGGGGCGGAAGTGGGCGGGGCGAAGTTTTGAAATATTTTTGTAGCAGTGACATATCACAGAAGTCTGGATCCAAAACATCGTTGCTCTAGCTCTTATAGTCTTTGAGCACTAGGCGCTGAAGGGGACGGACAGACGGACAGACGGACGGACGGACAGACAGACAGGGCTCAATCGACTCGGCTATTGATGCTGATCAAGAATATATATACTTTATGGGGTCGGAAACGATTCCTTCTGGACGTTACACACATCCACTTTTACCACAAATCTAATATACCCCAATACTCATTTTGAGTATCGGTATAACGAGGGGGAACGTTGTGAGTTGCTGCGGACACCGCAACTCTACGGTTATACCCGATACTAAGTCAGTATGGCTCTCCTCCGGCAGACGCCGCTAATATTAAACGACACGACAAAGAGTGCGTGCGAGAGAGACAGAAAATCAGTCTGAGCGTGACGTCGGGCGCTGCGTAGCCAGTGCAAATTGATTTGTTCCTTTGGCTATAAAAATGATCTGATCTGATCCAGATTCAGCAATCTGATAGATATGGTCATTATCTATGATTCTGCGTTTTTAGTTTTCTCGAATTTGCAATATTGTGGATGCAACAGATTTTCGTTCCTTGTGTGGGCGGAAGGGGTGGGCGAAATTTTGAGATACACGTTTTATAGTAAGATCTAACAGGAGTGCGGATACCAAATTTGGTTACTCTAGCCTTAATAGTCTCTGAGATTTTTGAATATCCCCAGATTTTCGTCCTTTGCGGGGGCGGAAGGGGTGTGGCGAAATTTTGAAACAAACTCGTCTCGGTCCGATATATTAGGAGTGTGGATACCAAATTTGGTTGCTCTAGCTATTGTAGTCTCTGAGATCTAGGCGCTAATGTTTTACTCTAAGCAAAGCCGCCTATGCTACGTGTGTGTTAGAGAGAGACAGGGCGAGAAAAATGAAATTGTTTTCTTGATGCTGGCTATAATAATAATACGATCCAATTCAGATTCCGCAGTCTTAAAGATATGGTCATTCTCTACAACTCTACGTTTTTGGTTTTCTCATATCTTTAAAATTGTGGATGCCACAGATTTTCGTCCTTTGTGGGGCGGAAGTGGGCGGCGAAGTTTTGAAATATTTTTGTGCAGTGACATATCACAGAAGTCTGGATAAAAACATCGTGCAGCAAGACACAGCTAAACAAGACGAAGACAGACAGAATCGACGCATGCAAAAAAAAACTCTGAATAAAATACAAATCTAGTTTGTATCTTGAATTAGCCTAATGTTTATCTAAGCAAAGCCTATGCTACGTGTGTTAGAGAAGACAGGCGAAAAAAATGAATGTTTTCTTGATGCTGGCTATAATAATACGATCAATCAGATTCCAGTCTTAAAATATGTCATTCTTAAATACAACTTGTTTTTCATATCTTAAATTGTGGATGCCACAGATCCGGACAGACGGACAGACGGACGGACGGACAGACAGACAGGGCTCAATCGACTCGCTATTGATGCTGATCAAGAATATATATACTTTATGGGGTCGGAAACGATTCCTTCTGGACGTTACACACATCCACTTTTACCACAAATCTAATATACCCAATACTCATTTTGAGTATCGGGTATAACGAGGGGAACGTTGTGAGTTGCTGCGGACACCGCATTTGATGCTGATCAAGAATATATATACTTTATGGGGTCGGAAACGATTCCTTCTGGACGTTACACACATCCACTTTTACCACAAATCTAATATACCCCAATACTCATTTTGAGTATCGGTATAACGAGGGGAACGTTGTGAGTTGCTGCGGACACCGCAACTCTACGGTTATACCCGATACTAAGTCAGTATGGCTCTCCTCCGGCAGACGCCGCTTATATTAAACGACACGACAAAGAGTGCGTGCGAGAGAGACAGAAAATCAGTCTGAGCGTGAGGTCGGGCGCTGCGTAGCCAGTGAAAATTGATTTGTTCCTTTTGGCTATAAAAATGATCTGATCTGATCCAGATTCAACAATCTGATAGATATGGTCATTATCTATGATTCTGCGTTTTTAGTTTTCTCGAATGTGCAATATTGTGGATGCAACAGATTTTCGTCCTTTGTGTGGGCGGAAGGGGGTGGGCGAAATTTTGAGATACACGTTTTATAGTAAGATCTAACAGGAGTGCGGATACCAAATTTGATTACTCTAGCCTTAATAGTCTCTGAGATTTTTGAATATCCCCAGATTTTCGTCCTTTGCGGGGGCGGAAGGGGTGTGGCGAAATTTTGAAACAAACTCGTCTCGGTCCGATATATTAGGAGTGTGGATACCAAATTTGGTTGCTCTAGCTATTGTAGTCTCTGAGATCTAGGCGCTAATGTTTTACTCTAAGCAAAGCCGCCTATGCTACGTGTGTGTTAGAGAGAGACAGGGCGAGAAAAAATGAAATTGTTTTCTTGATGCTGGCTATAATAATAATACGATCCAATTCAGATTCCGCAGTCTTAAAGATATGGTCATTCTCTACAACTCTACGTTTTTGGTTTTCTCATATCTTTAAAATTGTGGATGCCACAGATTTTCGTCCTTTGTGGGGGCGGAAGTGGGCAGCGCGAAGTTTTGAAATATTTTTGTGGCAGTGACATATCACAGAAGTCTGGATCCAAAACATCGTTGCTCTAGCTCTTATAGTCTTTGAGCACTAGGCGCTGAAGGGGACGGACAGACGGACGGACAGACAGACAGGCTCAATCGACTCGGCTATTGTGGCGAAATTTTGAACAACTCGTCTCGTCCGATATATTAGGAGTGTGGATACAATTTGGTTGCTCTAGCTTTGTAGTCTCTGAGATCTAGGCGCTAATGTTTTACTCTAAGCAAAGCCGCTATGCTACGTGTGTGTTAGAGAGAGACAGGGCGAAAAAAAATGAAATTGTTTTCTTGATGCTGGCTATAATAATAATACGATCCAATTCAGATTCGCAGTCTTAAGATATGGTCATTCTCTACAACTACAACTTGGTTTCTCATATCTTTAAATTGTGGATGCCACAGATCCGACAGACGGACAGACGGACGGACAGACAGACAGGCTAATCGACTCGCTATTGATGCTGATCAAGAATATATATACTCTATGGGGTCGGAAACGATTCCTTCTGGACGTTACACACATCCACTTTTACCACAAATCTAATATACCCAATACTCATTTTGAGTATCGGGTATAACGAGGGGGAACGTTGTGAGTTGCTGCGGACACCGCATTTGATGCTGATCAAGAATATATATACTTTATGGGGTCGGAAACGATTCCTTCTGGACGTTACACACATCCACTTTTACCACAAATCTAATATACCCCAATACTCATTTTGAGTATCGGTATAACGAGGGGGAACGTTGTGAGTTGCTGCGGACACCGCAACTCTACGGTTATACCCGATACTAAGTCAGTATGGCTCTCCTCCGGCAGACGCCGCTTATATTAAACGACACGACAAAGAGTGCGTGCGAGAGAGACAGAAAATCAGTCTGAGCGTGAGGTCGGGCGCTGCGTAGCCAGTGAAAATTGATTTGTTCCTTTTGGCTATAAAAATGATCTGATCTGATCCAGATTCAACAATCTGATAGATATGGTCATTATCTATGATTCTGCGTTTTTAGTTTTCTCGAATTTGCAATATTGTGGATGCAACAGATTTTCGTCCTTTGTGTGGGCGGAAGGGGGTGGGGCGAAATTTTGAGATACACGTTTTATAGTAAGATCGAACAGGAGTGCGGATACCAAATTTGGTTACTCTAGCCTTAAAAGTCTCTGAGATTTTTGAATATCCCCAGATTTTCGTCCTTTGCGGGGGCGGAAGGGGGTGTGGCGAAATTTTGAAACAAACTCGTCTCGGTCCGATATATTAGGAGTGTGGATACCAAATTTGGTTGCTCTAGCTTTTGTAGTCTCTGAGATCTAGGCGCTAATGTTTTACTCTAAGCAAAGCCGCCTATGCTACGTGTGTGTTAGAGAGAGACAGGGCGAGAAAAAATGAAATTGTTTTCTTGATGCTGGCTATAATAATAATACGATCCAATTCAGATTCCGCAGTCTTAAAGATATGGTCATTCTCTACAACTCTACGTTTTTGGTTTTCTCATATCTTTAAAATTGTGGATGCCACAGATTTTCGTCCTTTGTGGGGGCGGAAGTGGGCGGGCGAAGTTTTGAAATATTTTTGTAGCAGTGACATATCACAGAAGTCTGGATCCAAAACATCGTTGCTCTAGCTCTTATAGTCTTTGAGCACTAGGCGCTGAAGGGGACGGACAGACGGACAGACGGACGGACGGACAGACAGACAGGGCTCAATCGACTCGGCTATTGATGCTGATCAAGAATATATATACTTTATGGGGTCGGAAACGATTCCTTCTGGACGTTACACACATCCACTTTTACCACAAATCTAATATACCCCAATACTCATTTTGAGTATCGGGTATAACGAGGGGGAACGTTGTGAGTTGCTGCGGACACCGCAACTCTACGGTTATACCCGATACTAAGTCAGTATGGCTCTCCTCCGGCAGACGCCGCTAATATTAAACGACACGACAAAGAGTGCGTGCGAGAGAGACAGAAAATCAGTCTGAGCGTGACGTCGGGCGCTGCGTAGCCAGTGCAAATTGATTTGTTCCTTTTGGCTATAAAAATGATCTGATCTGATCCAGATTCAGCAATCTGATAGATATGGTCATTATCTATGATTCTGCGTTTTTAGTTTTCTCGAATGTGCAATATTGTGGATGCAACAGATTTTCGTCCTTTGTGTGGGCGGAAGGGGGTGGGCGAAATTTTGAGATACACGTTTTATAGTAAGATCTAACAGGAGTGCGGATACCAAATTTGGTTACTCTAGCCTTAATAGTCTCTGAGATTTTTGAATATCCCCAGATTTTCGTCCTTTGCGGGGGCGGAAGGGGTGTGGCGAAATTTTGAAACAAACTCGTCTCGGTCCGATATATTAGGAGTGTGGATACCAAATTTGGTTGCTCTAGCTTTGTAGTCTCTGAGATCTAGGCGCTAATGTTTTACTCTAAGCAAAGCCGCCTATGCTACGTGTGTGTTAGAGAGAGACAGGGCGAGAAAAAATGAAATTGTTTTCTTGATGCTGGCTATAATAATAATACGATCCAATTCAGATTCCGCAGTCTTAAAGATATGGTCATTCTCTACAACTCTACGTTTTTGGTTTTCTCATATCTTTAAAATTGTGGATGCCACAGATTTTCGTCCTTTGTGGGGGCGGAAGTGGGCGGGCGAAGTTTTGAAATATTTTTGTAGCAGTGACATATCACAGAAGTCTGGATCCAAAACATCGTTGCTCTAGCTCTTATAGTCTTTGAGCACTAGGCGCTGAAGGGGACGGACAGACGGACAGACGGACGGACGGACAGACAGACAGGGCTCAATCGACTCGGCTATTGATGCTGATCAAGAATATATATACTTTATGGGGTCGGAAACGATTCCTTCTGGACGTTACACACATCCACTTTTACCACAAATCTAATATACCCCAATACTCATTTTGAGTATCGGGTATAACGAGGGGGAACGTTGTGAGTTGCTGCGGACACCGCAACTCTACGGTTATACCCGATACTAAGTCAGTATGGCTCTCCTCCGGCAGACGCCGCTTATATTAAACGACACGACAAAGAGTGCGTGCGAGAGAGACAGAAAATCAGTCTGAGCGTGAGGTCGGGCGCTGCGTAGCCAGTGAAAATTGATTTGTTCCTTTTGGCTATAAAAATGATCTGATCTGATCCAGATTCAACAATCTGATAGATATGGTCATTATCTATGATTCTGCGTTTTTAGTTTTCTCGAATGTGCAATATTGTGGATGCAACAGATTTTCGTCCTTTGTGTGGGCGGAAGGGGGTGGGGCGAAATTTTGAGATACACGTTTTATAGTAAGATCTAACAGGAGTGCGGATACCAAATTTGGTTACTCTAGCCTTAATAGTCTCTGAGATTTTTGAATATCCCCAGATTTTCGTCCTTTGCGGGGGCGGAAGGGGTGTGGCGAAATTTTGAAACAAACTCGTCTCGGTCCGATATATTAGGAGTGTGGATACCAAATTTGGTTGCTCTAGCTATTGTAGTCTCTGAGATCTAGGCGCTAATGTTTTACTCTAAGCAAAGCCGCCTATGCTACGTGTGTGTTAGAGAGAGACAGGGCGAGAAAAAATGAAATTGTTTTCTTGATGCTGGCTATAATAATAATACGATCCAATTCAGATTCCGCAGTCTTAAAGATATGGTCATTCTCTACAACTCTACGTTTTTGGTTTTCTCATATCTTTAAAATTGTGGATGCCACAGATTTTCGTCCTTTGTGGGGGCGGAAGTGGGCGGGCGAAGTTTTGAAATATTTTTGTAGCAGTGACATATCACAGAAGTCTGGATCCAAAACATCGTTGCTCTAGCTCTTATAGTCTTTGAGCACTAGGCGCTGAAGGGGACGGACAGACGGACAGACGGACGGACGGACAGACAGACAGGGCTCAATCGACTCGGCTATTGATGCTGATCAAGAATATATATACTTTATGGGGTCGGAAACGATTCCTTCTGGACGTTACACACATCCACTTTTACCACAAATCTAATATACCCCAATACTCATTTTGAGTATCGGGTATAACGAGGGGGAACGTTGTGAGTTGCTGCGGACACCGCAACTCTACGGTTATACCCGATACTAAGTCAGTATGGCTCTCCTCCGGCAGACGCCGCTTATATTAAACGACACGACAAAGAGTGCGTGCGAGAGAGACAGAAAATCAGTCTGAGCGTGACGTCGGGCGCTGCGTAGCCAGTGCAAATTGATTTGTTCCTTTTGGCTATAAAAATGATCTGATCTGATCCAGATTCAACAATCTGATAGATATGGTCATTATCTATGATTCTGCGTTTTTAGTTTTCTCGAATTTGCAATATTGTGGATGCAACAGATTTTCGTCCTTTGTGTGGGCGGAAGGGGGTGGGGCGAAATTTTGAGATACACGTTTTATAGTAAGATCTAACAGGAGTGCGGATACCAAATTTGGTTACTCTAGCCTTAATAGTCTCTGAGATTTTTGAATATCCCCAGATTTTCGTCCTTTGCGGGGGCGGAAGGGGTGTGGCGAAATTTTGAAACAAACTCGTCTCGGTCCGATATATTAGGAGTGTGGATACCAAATTTGGTTGCTCTAGCTATTGTAGTCTCTGAGATCTAGGCGCTAATGTTTTACTCTAAGCAAAGCCGCCTATGCTACGTGTGTGTTAGAGAGAGACAGGGCGAGAAAAAATGAAATTGTTTTCTTGATGCTGGCTATAATAATAATACGATCCAATTCAGATTCCGCAGTCTTAAAGATATGGTCATTCTCTACAACTCTACGTTTTTGGTTTTCTCATATCTTTAAAATTGTGGATGCCACAGATTTTCGTCCTTTGTGGGGCGGAAGTGGGCGGGCGAAGTTTTGAAATATTTTTGTAGCAGTGACATATCACAGAAGTCTGGATCCAAAACATCGTTGCTCTAGCTCTTATAGTCTTTGAGCACTAGGCGCTGAAGGGGACGGACAGACGGACAGACGGACAGACAGACCAATGACTCAGAGATCGGATCAAGACAGGGGGACGATTGGAGTCTCATATCGGACATCGGCTATTGATGCTGATCAAGAATATATATACTTTATGGGGTCGGAAACGATTCCTTCTGGACGTTACACACATCCACTTTTACCACAAATCTAATATACCCCAATACTCATTTTGAGTATCGGGTATAACGAGGGGGAACGTTGTGAGTTGCTGCGGACACCGCAACTCTACGGTTATACCCGATACTAAGTCAGTATGGCTCTCCTCCGGCAGACGCCGCTTATATTAAACGACACGACAAAGAGTGCGTGCGAGAGAGACAGAAAATCAGTCTGAGCGTGAGGTCGGGCGCTGCGTAGCCAGTGAAAATTGATTTGTTCCTTTTGGCTATAAAAATGATCTGATCTGATCCAGATTCAACAATCTGATAGATATGGTCATTATCTATGATTCTGCGTTTTTAGTTTTCTCGAATGTGCAATATTGTGGATGCAACAGATTTTCGTCCTTTGTGTGGGCGGAAGGGGGTGGGGCGAAATTTTGAGATACACGTTTTATAGTAAGATCGAACAGGAGTGCGGATACCAAATTTGGTTACTCTAGCCTTAAAAGTCTCTGAGATTTTTGAATATCCCCAGATTTTCGTCCTTTGCGGGGGCGGAAGGGGTGTGGCGAAATTTTGAAACAAACTCGTCTCGGTCCGATATATTAGGAGTGTGGATACCAAATTTGGTTGCTCTAGCTTTTGTAGTCTCTGAGATCTAGGCGCTAATGTTTTACTCTAAGCAAAGCCGCCTATACTACGTGTGTGTTAGAGAGAGACAGGGCGAGAAAAAATGAAATTGTTTTCTTGATGCTGGCTATAATAATAATACGATCCAATTCAGATTCCGCAGTCTTAAAGATATGGTCATTCTCTACAACTCTACGTTTTTGGTTTTCTCATATCTTTAAAATTGTGGATCCCACAGATTTTCGTCCTTTGTGGGGGCGGAAGTGGGCGGGGCGAAGTTTTGAAATATTTTTGTAGCAGTGACATATCACAGAAGTCTGGATCCAAAACATCGTTGCTCTAGCTCTTATAGTCTTTGAGCACTAGGCGCTGAAGGGGACGGACAGACGGACAGACGGACGGACGGACAGACAGACAGGGCTCAATCGACTCGGCTATTGATGCTGATCAAGAATATATATACTTTATGGGGTCGGAAACGATTCCTTCTGGACGTTACACACATCCACTTTTACCACAAATCTAATATACCCCAATACTCATTTTGAGTATCGGGTATAACGAGGGGAACGTTGTGAGTTGCTGCGGACACCGCAACTCTACGGTTATACCCGATACTAAGTCAGTATGGCTCTCCTCCGGCAGACGCCGCTTATATTAAACGACACGACAAAGAGTGCGTGCGAGAGAGACAGAAAATCAGTCTGAGCGTGACGTCGGGCGCTGCGTAGCCAGTGAAAATTGATTTGTTCCTTTTGGCTATAAAAATGATCTGATCTGATCCAGATTCAACAATCTGATAGATATGGTCATTATCTATGATTCTGCGTTTTTAGTTTTCTCGAATTTGCAATATTGTGGATGCAACAGATTTTCGTTCCTTGTGTGGGCGGAAGGGGGTGGGCGAAATTTTGAGATACACGTTTTATAGTAAGATCTAACAGGAGTGCGGATACCAAATTTGGTTACTCTAGCCTTAATAGTCTCTGAGATTTTTGAATATCCCCAGATTTTCGTCCTTTGCGGGGGCGGAAGGGTGTGTGGCGAAATTTTGAAACAAACTCGTCTCGGTCCGATATATTAGGAGTGTGGATACCAAATTTGGTTGCTCTAGCTATTGTAGTCTCTGAGATCTAGGCGCTAATGTTTTACTCTAAGCAAAGCCGCCTATGCTACGTGTGTGTTAGAGAGAGACAGGGCGAGAAAAAATGAAATTGTTTTCTTGATGCTGGCTATAATAATAATACGATCCAATTCAGATTCCGCAGTCTTAAAGATATGGTCATTCTCTACAACTCTACGTTTTTGGTTTTCTCATATCTTTAAAATTGTGGATGCCACAGATTTTCGTCCTTTGTGGGGGCGGAAGTGGGCAGCGCGAAGTTTTGAAATATTTTTGTGGCAGTGACATATCACAGAAGTCTGGATAAAAACATCGTTGCTCTAGCTCTATAGTCTTTGAGCACTAGGCGCTGAAGGGACGGACAGACGGACGGACGGACAGACAGACAGGGCTCAATCGACTCGGCTATTGTGGCGAAATTTTGAAACAAACTCGTCTCGGTCCGATATATTAGGAGTGTGGATACCAAATTTGGTTGCTCTAGCTTTTGTAGTCTCTGAGATCTAGGCGCTAATGTTTTACTCTAAGCAAAGCCGCCTATGCTACGTGTGTGTTAGAGAGAGACAGGGCGAGAAAAAATGAAATTGTTTTCTTGATGCTGGCTATAATAATAATACGATCCAATTCAGATTCCGCAGTCTTAAAGATATGGTCATTCTCTACAATCTACGTTTTGGTTTTCTCATATCTTTAAAATTGTGGATGCCACAGATTTCGTCCTTTGTGGGGCGGAAGTGGCAGGCAAAGTTTTGAAATATTTTTGTGCAGTGACATATCACAGAAGTCTGGATAAAACATCGTTGCTCTAGCTCCTATAGTCTTTGACACTAGTCCTGAAGGGACGGACAGACGGACAGACGGACGGACGGACAGACAGACAGGGCTCAATCGACTCGGCTATTGATGCTGATCAAGAATATATATACTTTATGGGGTCGGAAACGATTCCTTCTGGACGTTACACACATCCACTTTTACCACAAATCTAATATACCCCAATACTCATTTTGAGTATCGGGTATAACGAGGGGGAACGTTGTGAGTTGCTGCGGACACCGCAACTCTACGGTTATACCCGATACTAAGTCAGTATGGCTCTCCTCCGGCAGACGCCGCTTATATTAAACGACACGACAAAGAGTGCGTGCGAGAGAGACAGAAAATCAGTCTGAGCGTGAGGTCGGGCGCTGCGTAGCCAGTGCAAATTGATTTGTTCCTTTTGGCTATAAAAATGATCTGATCTGATCCAGATTCAACAATCTGATAGATATGGTCATTATCTATGATTCTGCGTTTTTAGTTTTCTCGAATTTGCAATATTGTGGATGCAACAGATTTTCGTCCTTTGTGTGGGCGGAAGGGGGTGGGCGAAATTTTGAGATACACGTTTTATAGTAAGATCTAACAGGAGTGCGGATACCAAATTTGGTTACTCTAGCCTTAATAGTCTCTGAGATTTTTGAATATCCCCAGATTTTCGTCCTTTGCGGGGGCGGAAGGGGGTGTGGCGAAATTTTGAAACAAACTCGTCTCGGTCCGATATATTAGGAGTGTGGATACCAAATTTGGTTGCTCTAGCTTTTGTAGTCTCTGAGATCTAGGCGCTAATGTTTTACTCTAAGCAAAGCCGCCTATGCTACGTGTGTGTTAGAGAGAGACAGGGCGAGAAAAAATGAAATTGTTTTCTTGATGCTGGCTATAATAATAATACGATCCAATTCAGATTCCGCAGTCTTAAAGATATGGTCATTCTCTACAACTCTACGTTTTTGGTTTTCTCATATCTTTAAAATTGTGGATGCCACAGATTTTCGTCCTTTGTGGGGGCGGAAGTGGGCGGGGCGAAGTTTTGAAATATTTTTGTAGCAGTGACATATCACAGAAGTCTGGATCCAAAACATCGTTGCTCTAGCTCTTATAGTCTTTGAGCACTAGGCGCTGAAGGGGACGGACAGACGGACAGACGGACGGACGGACAGACAGACAGGGCTCAATCGACTCGGCTATTGATGCTGATCAAGAATATATATACTTTATGGGGTCGGAAACGATTCCTTCTGGACGTTACACACATCCACTTTTACCACAAATCTAATATACCCCAATACTCATTTTGAGTATCGGGTATAACGAGGGGGAACGTTGTGAGTTGCTGCGGACACCGCAACTCTACGGTTATACCCGATACTAAGTCAGTATGGCTCTCCTCCGGCAGACGCCGCTAATATTAAACGACACGACAAAGAGTGCGTGCGAGAGAGACAGAAAATCAGTCTGAGCGTGACGTCGGGCGCTGCGTAGCCAGTGCAAATTGATTTGTTCCTTTTGGCTATAAAAATGATCTGATCTGATCCAGATTCAACAATCTGATAGATATGGTCATTATCTATGATTCTGCGTTTTTAGTTTTCTCGAATTTGCAATATTGTGGATGCAACAGATTTTCGTCCTTTGTGTGGGCGGAAGGGGTGGGGCGAAATTTTGAGATACACGTTTTATAGTAAGATCTAACAGGAGTGCGGATACCAAATTTGGTTACTCTAGCCTTAATAGTCTCTGAGATTTTTGAATATCCCCAGATTTTCGTCCTTTGCGGGGGCGGAAGGGGTGTGGCGAAATTTTGAAACAAACTCGTCTCGGTCCGATATATTAGGAGTGTGGATACCAAATTTGGTTGCTCTAGCTATTGTAGTCTCTGAGATCTAGGCGCTAATGTTTTACTCTAAGCAAAGCCGCCTATGCTACGTGTGTGTTAGAGAGAGACAGGGCGAGAAAAAATGAAATTGTTTTCTTGATGCTGGCTATAATAATAATACGATCCAATTCAGATTCCGCAGTCTTAAAGATATGGTCATTCTCTACAACTCTACGTTTTTGGTTTTCTCATATCTTTAAAATTGTGGATGCCACAGATTTTCGTCCTTTGTGGGGCGGAAGTGGGCAGCGCAAGTTTTGAAATATTTTTGTGGCAGTGACATATCACAGAAGTCTGGATAAAAACATCGTTGCTCTAGCTCCTATAGTCTTTGAGCACTAGGCGCTGAAGGGGACGGACAGACGGACGGACGGACAGACAGACAGGGCTCAATCGACTCGGCTATTGTGGCGAAATTTTGAAACAAATCGTCTCGGTCGATATATTAGGATGTGGATACAAATTTGGTTGCTCTAGCTTTTGTAGTCTCTGAGATCTAGCGCTAATGTTTTACTCTAAGCAAAGCCGCCTATGCTACGTGTGTGTTAGAGAGAGACAGGGCGAAAAAAAATGAAATTGTTTTCTTGATGCTGGCTATAATAATAATAGATCCAATTCAGATTCCGCAGTCTTAAAGATATGGTCATTCTCTACAACTACAACTTGTTTTCTCATATCTTTAAAATTGTGGATGCCACAGATCGGACAGACGGACAGACGGACGGACGGACAGACAGACAGGGCTGAATCGACTCGCTATTGATGCTGATCAAGAATATATATACTCTATGGGGTCGGAAACGATTCCTTCTGGACGTTACACACATCCACTTTTACCACAAATCTAATATACCCCAATACTCATTTTGAGTATCGGGTATAACGAGGGGGAACGTTGTGAGTTGCTGCGGACACCGCATTTGATGCTGATCAAGAATATATATACTTTATGGGGTCGGAAACGATTCCTTCTGGACGTTACACACATCCACTTTTACCACAAATCTAATATACCCCAATACTCATTTTGAGTATCGGGTATAACGAGGGGGAACGTTGTGAGTTGCTGCGGACACCGCAACTCTACGGTTATACCCGATACTAAGTCAGTATGGCTCTCCTCCGGCAGACGCCGCTTATATTAAACGACACGACAAAGAGTGCGTGCGAGAGAGACAGAAAATCAGTCTGAGCGTGAGGTTGGGCGCTGCGTAGCCAGTGAAAATTGATTTGTTCCTTTTGGCTATAAAAATGATCTGATCTGATCCAGATTCAACAATCTGATAGATATGGTCATAATCTATGATTCTGCGTATTTAGTTTTCTCAAATGTGCAATATTGTGGATGCAACAGATTTTCGTCCTTTGTGTGGGCGGAAGGGGGTGGGGCGAAATTTTGAGATACACGTTTTATAGTAAGATCTAACAGGAGTGCGGATACCAAATTTGGTTACTCTAGCCTTAATAGTCTCTGAGATTTTTGAATATCCCCAGATTTTCGTCCTTTGCGGGGGCGGAAGGGTGTGTGGCGAAATTTTGAAACAAACTCGTCTCGGTCCGATATATTAGGAGTGTGGATACCAAATTTGGTTGCTCTAGCTATTGTAGTCTCTGAGATCTAGGCGCTAATGTTTTACTCTAAGCAAAGCCGCCTATGCTACGTGTGTGTTAGAGAGAGACAGGGCGAGAAAAATGAAATTGTTTTCTTGATGCTGGCTATAATAATAATACGATCCAATTCAGATTCCGCAGTCTTAAAGATATGGTCATTCTCTACAACTCTACGTTTTTGGTTTTCTCATATCTTTAAAATTGTGGATGCCACAGATTTTCGTCCTTTGTGGGGGCGGAAGTGGGCAGCGCAAAGTTTTGAAATATTTTTGTGGCAGTGACATATCACAGAAGTCTGGATAAAAAACATCGTTGCTCTAGCTCCTATAGTCTTTGAGCACTAGGCGCTGAAGGGGACGGACAGACGGACGGACGGACAGACAGACAGGGCTCAATCGACTCGGCTATTGTGGCGAAATTTTGAAACAAACTCGTCTCGGTCCGATATATTAGGAGTGTGGATACCAAATTTGGTTGCTCTAGCTTTTATAGTCTCTGAGATCTAGGCGCTAATGTTTTACTCTAAGCAAAGCCGCCTATGCTACGTGTGTGTTAGAGAGAGACAGGGCGAAAAAAAAATGAAATTGTTTTCTTGATGCTGGCTATAATAATAATACGATCCAATTCAGATTCCGCAGTCTTAAAGATATGGTCATTCTCTACAACTACAACTTGGTTTTCTCATATCTTTAAAATTGTGGATGCCACAGATCCGGACAGACGGACAGACGGACGGACGGACAGACAGACAGGGCTGAATCGACTCAGCTATTGATGCTGATCAAGAATATATATACTCTATGGGGTCGGAAACGATTCCTTCTGGACGTTACACACATCCACTTTTACCACAAATCTAATATACCCCAATACTCATTTTGAGTATCGGGTATAACGAGGGGGAACGTTGTGAGTTGCTGCGGACACCGCATTTGATGCTGATCAAGAATATATATACTTTATGGGGTCGGAAACGATTCCTTCTGGACGTTACACACATCCACTTTTACCACAAATCTAATATACCCCAATACTCATTTTGAGTATCGGGTATAACGAGGGGGAACGTTGTGAGTTGCTGCGGACACCGCAACTCTACGGTTATACCCGATACTAAGTCAGTATGGCTCTCCTCCGGCAGACGCCGCTTATATTAAACGACACGACAAAGAGTGCGTGCGAGAGAGACAGAAAATCAGTCTGAGCGTGAGGTCGGGCGCTGCGTAGCCAGTGAAAATTGATTTGTTCCTTTTGGCTATAAAAATATCTGATCTGATCCAGATTCAACAATCTGATAGATATGGTCATTATCTATGATTCTGCGTTTTTAGTTTTCTCAAATGTGCAATATTGTGGATGCAACAGATTTTCGTCCTTTGTGTAGGCGGAAGGGGGGGGGCGAAATTTTGAGATACACGTTTTATAGTAAGATCGAACAGGAGTGCGGATACCAAATTTGGTTACTCTAGCCTTAAAAGTCTCTGAGATTTTTGAATATCCCCAGATTTTCGTCCTTTGCGGGGGCGGAAGGGGGTGTGGCGAAATTTTGAAACAAACTCGTCTCGGTCCGATATATTAGGAGTGTGGATACCAAATTTGGTTGCTCTAGCTTTTGTAGTCTCTGAGATCTAGGCGCTAATGTTTTACTCTAAGCAAAGCCGCCTATACTACGTGTGTGTTAGAGAGAGACAGGGCGAGAAAAAATGAAATTGTTTTCTTGATGCTGGCTATAATAATAATACGATCCAATTCAGATTCCGCAGTCTTAAAGATATGGTCATTCTCTACAACTCTACGTTTTTGGTTTTCTCATATCTTTAAAATTGTGGATGCCACAGATTTTCGTCCTTTGTGGGGGCGGAAGTGGGCGGCGCGAAGTTTTGAAATATTTTTGTAGCAGTGACATATCACAGAAGTCTGGATCCAAAACATCGTTGCTCTAGCTCTTATAGTCTTTGAGCACTAGGCGCTGAAGGGGACGGACAGACGGACAGACGGACGGACGGACAGACAGACAGGGCTCAATCGACTCGGCTATTGATGCTGATCAAGAATATATATACTTTATGGGGTCGGAAACGATTCCTTCTGGACGTTACACACATCCACTTTTACCACAAATCTAATATACCCCAATACTCATTTTGAGTATCGGGTATAACGAGGGGGAACGTTGTGAGTTGCTGCGGACACCGCAACTCTACGGTTATACCCGATACTAAGTCAGTATGGCTCTCCTCCGGCAGACGCCGCTAATATTAAACGACACGACAAAGAGTGCGTGCGAGAGAGACAGAAAATCAGTCTGAGCGTGACGTCGGGCGCTGCGTAGCCAGTGCAAATTGATTTGTTCCTTTTGGCTATAAAAATGATCTGATCTGATCCAGATTCAACAATCTGATAGATATGGTCATTATCTATGATTCTGCGTTTTTAGTTTTCTCAAATGTGCAATATTGTGGATGCAACAGATTTTCGTCCTTTGTGTGGGCGGAAGGGGGTGGGGCGAAATTTTGAGATACACGTTTTATAGTAAGATCTAACAGGAGTGCGGATACCAAATTTGGTTACTCTAGCCTTAATAGTCTCTGAGATTTTTGAATATCCCCAGATTTTCGTCCTTTGCGGGGCGGAAGGGGGTGTGGCGAAATTTTGAAACAAACTCGTCTCGGTCCGATATATTAGGAGTGTGGATACCAAATTTGGTTGCTCTAGCTATTGTAGTCTCTGAGATCTAGGCGCTAATGTTTTACTCTAAGCAAAGCCGCCTATGCTACGTGTGTGTTAGAGAGAGACAGGGCGAGAAAAAATGAAATTGTTTTCTTGATGCTGGCTATAATAATAATACGATCCAATTCAGATTCCGCAGTCTTAAAGATATGGTCATTCTCTACAACTCTACGTTTTTGGTTTTCTCATATCTTTAAAATTGTGGATGCCACAGATTTTCGTCCTTTGTGGGGGCGGAAGTGGGCGGGGCGAAGTTTTGAAATATTTTTGTAGCAGTGACATATCACAGAAGTCTGGATCCAAAACATCGTTGCTCTAGCTCTTATAGTCTTTGAGCACTAGGCGCTGAAGGGGACGGACAGACGGACAGACGGACGGACGGACAGACAGACAGGGCTCAATCGACTCGGCTATTGATGCTGATCAAGAATATATATACTTTATGGGGTCGGAAACGATTCCTTCTGGACGTTACACACATCCACTTTTACCACAAATCTAATATACCCCAATACTCATTTTGAGTATCGGGTATAACGAGGGGGAACGTTGTGAGTTGCTGCGGACACCGCAACTCTACGGTTATACCCGATACTAAGTCAGTATGGCTCTCCTCCGGCAGACGCCGCTAATATTAAACGACACGACAAAGAGTGCGTGCGAGAGAGACAGAAAATCAGTCTGAGCGTGACGTCGGGCGCTGCGTAGCCAGTGCAAATTGATTTGTTCCTTTTGGCTATAAAAATGATCTGATCTGATCCAGATTCAACAATCTGATAGATATGGTCATAATCTATGATTCTGCGTTTTTAGTTTTCTCAAATGTGCAATATTGTGGATGCAACAGATTTTCGTCCTTTGTGTGGGCGGAAGGGGGTGGGGCGAAATTTTGAGATACACGTTTTATAGTAAGATCTAACAGGAGTGCGGATACCAAATTTGGTTACTCTAGCCTTAATAGTCTCTGAGATTTTTGAATATCCCCAGATTTTCGTCCTTTGCGGGGCGGAAGGGGTGTGGCGAAATTTTGAAACAAACTCGTCTCGGTCCGATATATTAGGAGTGTGGATACCAAATTTGGTTGCTCTAGCTATTGTAGTCTCTGAGATCTAGGCGCTAATGTTTTACTCTAAGCAAAGCCGCCTATGCTACGTGTGTGTTAGAGAGAGACAGGGCGAGAAAAAATGAAATTGTTTTCTTGATGCTGGCTATAATAATAATACGATCCAATTCAGATTCCGCAGTCTTAAAGATATGGTCATTCTCTACAACTCTACGTTTTTGGTTTTCTCATATCTTTAAAATTGTGGATGCCACAGATTTTCGTCCTTTGTGGGGGCGGAAGTGGGCGGGGCGAAGTTTTGAAATATTTTTGTAGCAGTGACATATCACAGAAGTCTGGATCCAAAACATCGTTGCTCTAGCTCTTATAGTCTTTGAGCACTAGGCGCTGAAGGGGACGGACAGACGGACAGACGGACAGGCGGACGGACGGACAGACAGACAGGGCTCAATCGACTCGGCTATTGATGCTGATCAAGAATATATATACTTTATGGGGTCGGAAACGATTCCTTCTGGACGTTACACACATCCACTTTTACCACAAATCTAATATACCCCAATACTCATTTTGAGTATCGGGTATAACGAGGGGGAACGTTGTGAGTTGCTGCGGACACCGCAACTCTACGGTTATACCCGATACTAAGTCAGTATGGCTCTCCTCCGGCAGACGCCGCTTATATTAAACGACACGACAAAGAGTGCGTGCGAGAGAGACAGAAAATCAGTCTGAGCGTGACGTCGGGCGCTGCGTAGCCACTGCAAATTGATTTGTTCCTTTTGGCTATAAAAATGATCTGATCTGATCCTGATTCAACAATCTGATAGATATGGTCATTATCTATGATTCTGCGTTTTTAGTTTTCTCAAATGTGCAATATTGTGGATGCAACAGATTTTCGTCTTTGTGTGGGCAAAAGGGGGTGGGGCGAAATTTTGAGATACACGTTTTATAGTGAGATCGAACAGAAGTGCGGATACCAAATTTGGTTACTCTAGCCTTAAAAGTCTCTGAGATTTTTGAATATCCCCAGATTTTCGTCCTTTGCGGGGGCGGAAGGGGGTGTGGCGAAATTTTGAAACAAACTCGTCTCGGTCCGATATATTAGGAGTGTGGATACCAAATTTGGTTGCTCTAGCTTTTGTAGTCTCTGAGATCTAGGCGCTAATTTTTTACTCTAAGCAAAGCCGCCTATGCTACGTGTGTGTTAGAGAGAGACAGGGCGAGAAAAAATGAAATTGTTTTCTTGATGCTGGCTATAATAATAATACGATCCAATTCAGATTCCGCAGTCTTAAAGATATGGTCATTCTCTACAATTCTACGTTTTTGGTTTTCTCATATCTTTAAAATTGTGGATGCCACAGATTTTCGTCCTTTGTGGGGGCGGAAGTGGGCGGGGCGAAGTTTTGAAATATTTTTGTAGCAGTGACATATCACAGAAGTCTGGATCCAAAACATCGTTGCTCTAGCTCTTATAGTCTTTGAGCACTAGGCGCTGAAGGGGACGGACAGACGGACAGACGGACGGACGGACAGACAGACAGGGCTCAATCGACTCGGCTATTGATGCTGATCAAGAATATATATACTTTATGGGGTCGGAAACGATTCCTTCTGGACGTTACGCACATCCACTTTTACCACAAATCTAATATACCCCAATACTCATTTTGAGTATCGGGTATAACGAGGGGGAACGTTGTGAGTTGCTGCGGACACCGCAACTCTACGGTTATACCCGATACTTAGTCAGTATGGCTCTCCTCCGGCAGACGCCGCTAATATTAAACGACACGACAAAGAGTGCGTGCGAGAGAGACAGAAAATCAGTCTGAGCGTGACGTCGGGCGCTGCGTAGCCACTGCAAATTGATTTGTTCCTATTGGCTATAAAAATGATCTGATCTGATCCAGATTCAGCAATCTGATAGATATGGTCATTATCTATGATTCTGCGTTTTTAGTTTTCTCGAATTTGCAATATTGTGGATGCAACAGATTTTCGTTCCTTGTGTGGGCGGAAGGGGGTGGGCGAAATTTTGAGATACACGTTTTATAGTAAGATCTAACAGGAGTGCGGATACCAAATTTGGTTACTCTAGCCTTAATAGTCTCTGAGATTTTTGAATATCCCCAGATTTTCGTCCTTTGCGGGGGCGGAAGGGGGTGTGGCGAAATTTTGAAACAAACTCGTCTCGGTCCGATATATTAGGAGTGTGGATACCAAATTTGGTTGCTCTAGCTATTGTAGTCTCTGAGATCTAGGCGCTAATGTTTTACTCTAAGCAAAGCCGCCTATGCTACGTGTGTGTTAGAGAGAGACAGGGCGAGAAAAAATGAAATTGTTTTCTTGATGCTGGCTATAATAATAATACGATCCAATTCAGATTCCGCAGTCTTAAAGATATGGTCATTCTCTACAACTCTACGTTTTTGGTTTTCTCATATCTTTAAAATTGTGGATGCCACAGATTTTCGTCCTTTGTGGGGGCGGAAGTGGGCGGGGCGAAGTTTTGAAATATTTTTGTAGCAGTGACATATCACAGAAGTCTGGATCCAAAAGATCGTTGCTCTAGCTCTTATAGTCTTTGAGCACTAGGCGCTGAAGACGGACAGACGGACAGACGGACGGACGGACAGACAGACAGGGCTCAATCGACTCGGCTATTGATGCTGATCAAGAATATATATACTTTATGGGGTCGGAAACGATTCCTTCTGGACGTTACACACATCCACTTTTACCACAAATCTAATATACCCCAATACTCATTTTGAGTATCGGGTATAACGAGGGGAACGTTGTGAGTTGCTGGGACGATTTGATGTGATAAAATATATATTTATTAAAATTTTTATTAAAATATTTTAAAAATTAATATAAATATCATTTGAGTATCGGTATAACGAGGGGGAACGTTGTGAGTTGCTGCGGACACCGCAACTCTACGGTTATACCCGATACTAAGTCAGTATGGCTCTCCTCCGGCAGACGCCGCTAATATTAAACGACACGACAAAGAGTGCGTGCGAGAGAGACAGAAAATCAGTCTGAGCGTGAGGTCGGGCGCTGCGTAGCCAGTGAAAATTGATTTGTTCCTTTTGGCTATACAAATGATCTGATCTGATCCAGATTCAACAATCTGATAGATATGGTCATTATCTATGATTCTGCGTTTTTAGTTTTCTCGAATGTGCAATATTGTGGATGCAACAGATTTTCGTCCTTTGTGTGGGCGGAAGGGGGTGGGCGAAATTTTGAGATACACGTTTTATAGTAAGATCTAACAGGAGTGCGGATACCAAATTTGGTTACTCTAGCCTTAATAGTCTCTGAGATTTTTGAATATCCCCAGATTTTCGTCCTTTGCGGGGGCGGAAGGGGTGTGGCGAAATTTTGAAACAAACTCGTCTCGGTCCGATATATTAGGAGTGTGGATACCAAATTTGGTTGCTCTAGCTATTGTAGTCTCTGAGATCTAGGCGCTAATGTTTTACTCTAAGCAAAGCCGCCTATGCTACGTGTGTGTTAGAGAGAGACAGGGCGAGAAAAAATGAAATTGTTTTCTTGATGCTGGCTATAATAATAATACGATCCAATTCAGATTCCGCAGTCTTAAAGATATGGTCATTCTCTACAACTCTACGTTTTTGGTTTTCTCATATCTTTAAAATTGTGGATGCCACAGATTTTCGTCCTTTGTGGGGGCGGAAGTGGGCGGGCGAAGTTTTGAAATATTTTTGTAGCAGTGACATATCACAGAAGTCTGGATCCAAAAGATCGTTGCTCTAGCTCTTATAGTCTTTGAGCACTAGGCGCTGAAGGGGACGGACAGGACGGACAGACAGACAGGATCGATCGGCTATGGCGAAAGACAATCGTTTATTATTTTTTTTTTTTTTTTTTCTTAATTGTTTTTTATCTAAGCAGCGATGCTGTGTGAGAGAGGACAGGGCGAATGAAATGCGATCGGCTAATTACGATCATTCAGATCCAGTCTTAAGATATGGTATTTCTACAACTACAATTGTTTTCTCATATCTTTAAAATTTGGATGCACAGATCGGACAGACGGACAGACGGACGGACAGACAGACAGGGCTAATCGACTCGCTATTGATGCTGATCAAGAATATATATACTCTATGGGGTCGGAAACGATTCCTTCTGGACGTTACACACATCAACTTTTACCACAAATCTAATATACCCCAATACTCATTTTGAGTATCGGGTATAACGAGGGGGAACGTTGTGAGTTGCTGCGGACACCGCATTTGATGCTGATCAAGAATATATATACTTTATGGGGTCGGAAACGATTCCTTCTGGACGTTACACACATCCACTTTTACCACAAATCTAATATACCCCAATACTCATTTTGAGTATCGGGTATAACGAGGGGGAACGTTGTGAGTTGCTGCGGACACCGCAACTCTACGGTTATACCCGATACTAAGTCAGTATGGCTCTCCTCCGGCAGACGCCGCTTATATTAAACGACACGACAAAGAGTGCGTGCGAGAGAGACAGAAAATCAGTCTGAGCGTGAGGTCGGGCGCTGCGTAGCCAGTGAAAATTGATTTGTTCCTTTTGGCTATACAAATGATCTGATCTGATCCAGATTCAACAATCTGATAGATATGGTCATTATCTATGATTCTGCGTTTTTAGTTTTCTCAAATGTGCAATATTGTGGATGCAACAGATTTTCGTCCTTTGTGTGGGCGGAAGGGGGTGGGGCGAAATTTTGAGATACACGTTTTATAGTAAGATCGAACAGGAGTGCGGATACCAAATTTGGTTACTCTAGCCTTAAAAGTCTCTGAGATTTTTGAATATCCCCAGATTTTCGTCCTTTGCGGGGGCGGAAGGGGGTGTGGCGAAATTTTGAAACAAACTCGTCTCGGTCCGATATATTAGGAGTGTGGATACCAAATTTGGTTGCTCTAGCTTTTGTAGTCTCTGAGATCTAGGCGCTAATGTTTTACTCTAAGCAAAGCCGCCTATGCTACGTGTGTGTTAGAGAGAGACAGGGCGAGAAAAAATGAAATTGTTTTCTTGATGCTGGCTATAATAATAATACGATCCAATTCAGATTCCGCAGTCTTAAAGATATGGTCATTCTCTACAACTCTACGTTTTTGGTTTTCTCATATCTTTAAAATTGTGGATGCCACAGATTTTCGTCCTTTGTGGGGGCGGAAGTGGGCGGGGCGAAGTTTTGAAATATTTTTGTAGCAGTGACATATCACAGAAGTCTGGATCCAAAACATCGTTGCTCTAGCTCTTATAGTCTTTGAGCACTAGGCGCTGAAGGGGACGGACAGACGGACAGACGGACGGACGGACAGACAGACAGGGCTCAATCGACTCGGCTATTGATGCTGATCAAGAATATATATACTTTATGGGGTCGGAAACGATTCCTTCTGGACGTTACACACATCCACTTTTACCACAAATCTAATATACCCCAATACTCATTTTGAGTATCGGGTATAACGAGGGGGAACGTTGTGAGTTGCTGCGGACACCGCAACTCTACGGTTATACCCGATACTAAGTCAGTATGGCTCTCCTCCGGCAGACGCCGCTAATATTAAACGACACGACAAAGAGTGCGTGCGAGAGAGACAGAAAATCAGTCTGAGCGTGACGTCGGGCGCTGCGTAGCCACTGCAAATTGATTTGTTCCTATTGGCTATAAAAATGATCTGATCTGATCCAGATTCAGCAATCTGATAGATATGGTCATTATCTATGATTCTGCGTTTTTAGTTTTCTCGAATTTGCAATATTGTGGATGCAACAGATTTTCGTTCCTTGTGTGGGCGGAAGGGGGTGGGCGAAATTTTGAGATACACGTTTTATAGTAAGATCTAACAGGAGTGCGGATACCAAATTTGGTTACTCTAGCCTTAATAGTCTCTGAGATTTTTGAATATCCCCAGATTTTCGTCCTTTGCGGGGGCGGAAGGGGTGTGGCGAAATTTTGAAACAAACTCGTCTCGGTCCGATATATTAGGAGTGTGGATACCAAATTTGGTTGCTCTAGCTATTGTAGTCTCTGAGATCTAGGCGCTAATGTTTTACTCTAAGCAAAGCCGCCTATGCTACGTGTGTGTTAGAGAGAGACAGGGCGAGAAAAAATGAAATTGTTTTCTTGATGCTGGCTATAATAATAATACGATCCAATTCAGATTCCGCAGTCTTAAAGATATGGTCATTCTCTACAACTCTACGTTTTTGGTTTTCTCATATCTTTAAAATTGTGGATGCCACAGATTTTCGTCCTTTGTGGGGGCGGAAGTGGGCGGGGCGAAGTTTTGAAATATTTTTGTAGCAGTGACATATCACAGAAGTCTGGATCCAAAACATCGTTGCTCTAGCTCTTATAGTCTTTGAGCACTAGGCGCTGAAGGGGACGGACAGACGGACAGACGGACAGGCGGACGGACGGACAGACAGACAGGGCTCAATCGACTCGGCTATTGATGCTGATCAAGAATATATATACTTTATGGGGTCGGAAACGATTCCTTCTGGACGTTACACACATCCACTTTTACCACAAATCTAATATACCCCAATACTCATTTTGAGTATCGGGTATAACGAGGGGAACGTTGTGAGTTGCTGCGGACACCGCAACTCTACGGTTATACCCGATACTAAGTCAGTATGGCTCTCCTCCGGCAGACGCCGCTAATATTAAACGACACGACAAAGAGTGCGTGCGAGAGAGACAGAAAATCAGTCTGAGCGTGACGTCGGGCGCTGCGTAGCCACTGCAAATTGATTTGTTCCTATTGGCTATAAAAATGATCTGATCTGATCCAGATTCAGCAATCTGATAGATATGGTCATTATCTATGATTCTGCGTTTTTAGTTTTCTCGAATGTGCAATATTGTGGATGCAACAGATTTTCGTTCCTTGTGTGGGCGGAAGGGGGTGGGCGAAATTTTGAGATACACGTTTTATAGTAAGATCTAACAGGAGTGCGGATACCAAATTTGGTTACTCTAGCCTTAATAGTCTCTGAGATTTTTGAATATCCCCAGATTTTCGTCCTTTGCGGGGGCGGAAGGAGGTGTGGCAAAATTTTGAAACAAACTCGTCTCGGTCCGATATATTAGGAGTGTGGATACCAAATTTGGTTGCTCTAGCTTTTGTAGTCTCTGAGATCTAGGCGCTAATGTTTTACTCTAAGCAAAGCCGCCTATGCTACGTGTGTGTTAGAGAGAGACAGGGCGAGAAAAAATGAAATTGTTTTCTTGATGCTGGCTATAATAATAATACGATCCAATTCAGATTCCGCAGTCTTAAAGATATGGTCATTCTCTACAACTCTACGTTTTTGGTTTTCTCATATCTTTAAAATTGTGGATGCCACAGATTTTCGTCTTTGTGGGGCGGAAGTGGGCGGGGCGAAGTTTTGAAATATTTTTGTAGCAGTGACATATCACAGAAGTCTGGATCCAAAACATCGTTGCTCTAGCTCTTATAGTCTTTGAGCACTAGGCGCTGAAGGGACGGACAGAGACGGACAGACGGACGGACGGACAGACAGACAGGGCTCAATCGACTCGCTATTGATGCTGATCAAGAATATATATACTTTATGGGGTCGGAAACGATTCCTTCTGGACGTTACACACATCCACTTTTACCACAAATCTAATATACCCCAATACTCATTTTGAGTATCGGGTATAACGAGGGGGAACGTTGTGAGTTGCTGCGGACACCGCAACTCTACGGTTATACCCGATACTAAGTCAGTATGGCTCTCCTCCGGCAGACGCCGCTAATATTAAACGACACGACAAAGAGTGCGTGCGAGAGAGACAGAAAATCAGTCTGAGCGTGACGTCGGGCGCTGCGTAGCCACTGCAAATTGATTTGTTCCTATTGGCTATAAAAATGATCTGATCTGATCCAGATTCAGCAATCTGATAGATATGGTCATTATCTATGATTCTGCGTTTTTAGTTTTCTCGAATGTGCAATATTGTGGATGCAACAGATTTTCGTCCTTGTGTGGGCGGAAGGGGGTGGGCGAAATTTTGAGATACACGTTTTATAGTAAGATCTAACAGGAGTGCGGATACCAAATTTGGTTACTCTAGCCTTAATAGTCTCTGAGATTTTTGAATATCCCCAGATTTTCGTCCTTTGCGGGGCGGAAGGAGGTGTGGCAAAATTTTGAAACAAACTCGTCTCGGTCCGATATATTAGGAGTGTGGATACCAAATTTGGTTGCTCTAGCTTTTGTAGTCTCTGAGATCTAGGCGCTAATGTTTTACTCTAAGCAAAGCCGCCTATGCTACGTGTGTGTTAGAGAGAGACAGGGCGAGAAAAAATGAAATTGTTTTCTTGATGCTGGCTATAATAATAATACGATCCAATTCAGATTCCGCAGTCTTAAAGATATGGTCATTCTCTACAACTCTACGTTTTTGGTTTTCTCATATCTTTAAAATTGTGGATCCCACAGATTTTCGTCCTTTGTGGGGGCGGAAGTGGGCGGGGCGAAGTTTTGAAATATTTTTGTAGCAGTGACATATCACAGAAGTCTGGATCCAAAACATCGTTGCTCTAGCTCTTATAGTCTTTGAGCACTAGGCGCTGAAGGGGACGGACAGACGGACAGGCGGACGGACGGACAGACAGACAGGGCTCAATCGACTCGGCTATTGATGCTGATCAAGAATATATATACTTTATGGGGTCGGAAACGATTCCTTCTGGACGTTACACACATCCACTTTTACCACAAATCTAATATACCCCAATACTCATTTTGAGTATCGGGTATAACGAGGGGGAACGTTGTGAGTTGCTGCGGACACCGCAACTCTACGGTTATACCCGATACTAAGTCAGTATGGCTCTCCTCCGGCAGACGCCGCTAATATTAAACGACACGACAAAGAGTGCGTGCGAGAGAGACAGAAAATCAGTCTGAGCGTGACGTCGGGCGCTGCGTAGCCACTGCAAATTGATTTGTTCCTATTGGCTATAAAAATGATCTGATCTGATCCAGATTCAGCAATCTGATAGATATGGTCATTATCTATGATTCTGCGTTTTTAGTTTTCTCGAATTTGCAATATTGTGGATGCAACAGATTTTCGTTCCTTGTGTGGGCGGAAGGGGGTGGGCGAAATTTTGAGATACACGTTTTATAGTAAGATCTAACAGGAGTGCGGATACCAAATTTGGTTACTCTAGCCTTAATAGTCTCTGAGATTTTTGAATATCCCCAGATTTTCGTCCTTTGCGGGGGCGGAAGGAGGTGTGGCAAAATTTTGAAACAAACTTGTCTCGGTCCGATATATTAGGAGTGTGGATACCAAATTTGGTTGCTCTAGCTTTTGTAGTCTCTGAGATCTAGGCGCTAATGTTTTACTCTAAGCAAAGCCGCCTATGCTACGTGTGTGTTAGAGAGAGACAGGGCGAGAAAAAATGAAATTGTTTTCTTGATGCTGGCTATAATAATAATACGATCCAATTCAGATTCCGCAGTCTTAAAGATATGGTCATTCTCTACAACTCTACGTTTTTGGTTTTCTCATATCTTTAAAATTGTGGATCCCACAGATTTTCGTCCTTTGTGGGGGCGGAAGTGGGCGGGGCGAAGTTTTGAAATATTTTTGTAGCAGTGACATATCACAGAAGTCTGGATCCAAAACATCGTTGCTCTAGCTCTTATAGTCTTTGAGCACTAGGCGCTGAAGGGGACGGACAGACGGACAGACGGACAGGCGGACGGACGGACAGACAGACAGGGCTCAATCGACTCGGCTATTGATGCTGATCAAGAATATATATACTTTATGGGGTCGGAAACGATTCCTTCTGGACGTTACACACATCCACTTTTACCACAAATCTAATATACCCCAATACTCATTTTGAGTATCGGGTATAACGAGGGGGAACGTTGTGAGTTGCTGCGGACACCGCAACTCTACGGTTATACCCGATACTAAGTCAGTATGGCTCTCCTCCGGCAGACGCCGCTAATATTAAACGACACGACAAAGAGTGCGTGCGAGAGAGACAGAAAATCAGTCTGAGCGTGACGTCGGGCGCTGCGTAGCCACTGCAAATTGATTTGTTCCTATTGGCTATAAAAATGATCTGATCTGATCCAGATTCAGCAATCTGATAGATATGGTCATTATCTATGATTCTGCGTTTTTAGTTTTCTCGAATTTGCAATATTGTGGATGCAACAGATTTTCGTTCCTTGTGTGGGCGGAAGGGGGTGGGCGAAATTTTGAGATACACGTTTTATAGTAAGATCTAACAGGAGTGCGGATACCAAATTTGGTTACTCTAGCCTTAATAGTCTCTGAGATTTTTGAATATCCCCAGATTTTCGTCCTTTGCGGGGGCGGAAGGAGGTGTGGCAAAATTTTGAAACAAACTTGTCTCGGTCCGATATATTAGGAGTGTGGATACCAAATTTGGTTGCTCTAGCTTTTGTAGTCTCTGAGATCTAGGCGCTAATGTTTTACTCTAAGCAAAGCCGCCTATGCTACGTGTGTGTTAGAGAGAGACAGGGCGAGAAAAAATGAAATTGTTTTCTTGATGCTGGCTATAATAATAATACGATCCAATTCAGATTCCGCAGTCTTAAAGATATGGTCATTCTCTACAACTCTACGTTTTTGGTTTTCTCATATCTTTAAAATTGTGGATCCCACAGATTTTCGTCCTTTGTGGGGGCGGAAGTGGGCGGGGCGAAGTTTTGAAATATTTTTGTAGCAGTGACATATCACAGAAGTCTGGATCCAAAACATCGTTGCTCTAGCTCTTATAGTCTTTGAGCACTAGGCGCTGAAGGGGACGGACAGACGGACAGACGGACAGGCGGACGGACGGACAGACAGACAGGGCTCAATCGACTCGGCTATTGATGCTGATCAAGAATATATATACTTTATGGGGTCGGAAACGATTCCTTCTGGACGTTACACACATCCACTTTTACCACAAATCTAATATACCCCAATACTCATTTTGAGTATCGGGTATAACGAGGGGGAACGTTGTGAGTTGCTGCGGACACCGCAACTCTACGGTTATACCCGATACTAAGTCAGTATGGCTCTCCTCCGGCAGACGCCGCTAATATTAAACGACACGACAAAGAGTGCGTGCGAGAGAGACAGAAAATCAGTCTGAGCGTGACGTCGGGCGCTGCGTAGCCACTGCAAATTGATTTGTTCCTATTGGCTATAAAAATGATCTGATCTGATCCAGATTCAGCAATCTGATAGATATGGTCATTATCTATGATTCTGCGTTTTTAGTTTTCTCGAATTTGCAATATTGTGGATGCAACAGATTTTCGTTCCTTGTGTGGGCGGAAGGGGGTGGGCGAAATTTTGAGATACACGTTTTATAGTAAGATCTAACAGGAGTGCGGATACCAAATTTGGTTACTCTAGCCTTAATAGTCTCTGAGATTTTTGAATATCCCCAGATTTTCGTCCTTTGCGGGGGCGGAAGGAGGTGTGGCAAAATTTTGAAACAAACTTGTCTCGGTCCGATATATTAGGAGTGTGGATACCAAATTTGGTTGCTCTAGCTTTTGTAGTCTCTGAGATCTAGGCGCTAATGTTTTACTCTAAGCAAAGCCGCCTATGCTACGTGTGTGTTAGAGAGAGACAGGGCGAGAAAAAATGAAATTGTTTTCTTGATGCTGGCTATAATAATAATACGATCCAATTCAGATTCCGCAGTCTTAAAGATATGGTCATTCTCTACAACTCTACGTTTTTGGTTTTCTCATATCTTTAAAATTGTGGATCCCACAGATTTTCGTCCTTTGTGGGGGCGGAAGTGGGCGGGGCGAAGTTTTGAAATATTTTTGTAGCAGTGACATATCACAGAAGTCTGGATCCAAAACATCGTTGCTCTAGCTCTTATAGTCTTTGAGCACTAGGCGCTGAAGGGGACGGACAGACGGACAGGCGGACGGACGGACAGACAGACAGGGCTCAATCGACTCGGCTATTGATGCTGATCAAGAATATATATACTTTATGGGGTCGGAAACGATTCCTTCTGGACGTTACACACATCCACTTTTACCACAAATCTAATATACCCCAATACTCATTTTGAGTATCGGGTATAACGAGGGGGAACGTTGTGAGTTGCTGCGGACACCGCAACTCTACGGTTATACCCGATACTAAGTCAGTATGGCTCTCCTCCGGCAGACGCCGCTAATATTAAACGACACGACAAAGAGTGCGTGCGAGAGAGACAGAAAATCAGTCTGAGCGTGACGTCGGGCGCTGCGTAGCCACTGCAAATTGATTTGTTCCTATTGGCTATAAAAATGATCTGATCTGATCCAGATTCAGCAATCTGATAGATATGGTCATTATCTATGATTCTGCGTTTTTAGTTTTCTCGAATTTGCAATATTGTGGATGCAACAGATTTTCGTTCCTTGTGTGGGCGGAAGGGGGTGGGCGAAATTTTGAGATACACGTTTTATAGTAAGATCTAACAGGAGTGCGGATACCAAATTTGGTTACTCTAGCCTTAATAGTCTCTGAGATTTTTGAATATCCCCAGATTTTCGTCCTTTGCGGGGGCGGAAGGAGGTGTGGCAAAATTTTGAAACAAACTTGTCTCGGTCCGATATATTAGGAGTGTGGATACCAAATTTGGTTGCTCTAGCTTTTGTAGTCTCTGAGATCTAGGCGCTAATGTTTTACTCTAAGCAAAGCCGCCTATGCTACGTGTGTGTTAGAGAGAGACAGGGCGAGAAAAAATGAAATTGTTTTCTTGATGCTGGCTATAATAATAATACGATCCAATTCAGATTCCGCAGTCTTAAAGATATGGTCATTCTCTACAACTCTACGTTTTTGGTTTTCTCATATCTTTAAAATTGTGGATCCCACAGATTTTCGTCTTTGTGGGGGCGGAAGTGGGCGGGGCGAAGTTTTGAAATATTTTTGTAGCAGTGACATATCACAGAAGTCTGGATCCAAAACATCGTTGCTCTAGCTCTTATAGTCTTTGAGCACTAGGCGCTGAAGGGGACGGACAGACGGACAGACGGACAGGCGGACGGACGGACAGACAGACAGGGCTCAATCGACTCGGCTATTGATGCTGATCAAGAATATATATACTTTATGGGGTCGGAAACGATTCCTTCTGGACGTTACACACATCCACTTTTACCACAAATCTAATATACCCCAATACTCATTTTGAGTATCGGGTATAACGAGGGGGAACGTTGTGAGTTGCTGCGGACACCGCAACTCTACGGTTATACCCGATACTAAGTCAGTATGGCTCTCCTCCGGCAGACGCCGCTAATATTAAACGACACGACAAAGAGTGCGTGCGAGAGAGACAGAAAATCAGTCTGAGCGTGACGTCGGGCGCTGCGTAGCCACTGCAAATTGATTTGTTCCTATTGGCTATAAAAATGATCTGATCTGATCCAGATTCAGCAATCTGATAGATATGGTCATTATCTATGATTCTGCGTTTTTAGTTTTCTCGAATTTGCAATATTGTGATGCAACAGATTTTCGTTCCTTGTGTGGGCGGAAGGGGGTGGGCGAAATTTTGAGATACACGTTTTATAGTAAGATCTAACAGGAGTGCGGATACCAAATTTGGTTACTCTAGCCTTAATAGTCTCTGAGATTTTTGAATATCCCCAGATTTTCGTCCTTTGCGGGGGCGGAAGGAGGTGTGGCAAAATTTTGAAACAAACTTGTCTCGGTCCGATATATTAGGAGTGTGGATACCAAATTTGGTTGCTCTAGCTTTTGTAGTCTCTGAGATCTAGGCGCTAATGTTTTACTCTAAGCAAAGCCGCCTATGCTACGTGTGTGTTAGAGAGAGACAGGGCGAGAAAAAATGAAATTGTTTTCTTGATGCTGGCTATAATAATAATACGATCCAATTCAGATTCCGCAGTCTTAAAGATATGGTCATTCTCTACAACTCTACGTTTTTGGTTTTCTCATATCTTTAAAATTGTGGATCCCACAGATTTTCGTCCTTTGTGGGGGCGGAAGTGGGCGGGGCGAAGTTTTGAAATATTTTTGTAGCAGTGACATATCACAGAAGTCTGGATCCAAAACATCGTTGCTCTAGCTCTTATAGTCTTTGAGCACTAGGCGCTGAAGGGGACGGACAGACGGACAGACGGACAGGCGGACGGACGGACAGACAGACAGGGCTCAATCGACTCGGCTATTGATGCTGATCAAGAATATATATACTTTATGGGGTCGGAAACGATTCCTTCTGGACGTTACACACATCCACTTTTACCACAAATCTAATATACCCCAATACTCATTTTGAGTATCGGGTATAACGAGGGGGAACGTTGTGAGTTGCTGCGGACACCGCAACTCTACGGTTATACCCGATACTAAGTCAGTATGGCTCTCCTCCGGCAGACGCCGCTAATATTAAACGACACGACAAAGAGTGCGTGCGAGAGAGACAGAAAATCAGTCTGAGCGTGACGTCGGGCGCTGCGTAGCCACTGCAAATTGATTTGTTCCTATTGGCTATAAAAATGATCTGATCTGATCCAGATTCAGCAATCTGATAGATATGGTCATTATCTATGATTCTGCGTTTTTAGTTTTCTCGAATTTGCAATATTGTGATGCAACAGATTTTCGTTCCTTGTGTGGGCGGAAGGGGGTGGGCGAAATTTTGAGATACACGTTTTATAGTAAGATCTAACAGGAGTGCGGATACCAAATTTGGTTACTCTAGCCTTAATAGTCTCTGAGATTTTTGAATATCCCCAGATTTTCGTCCTTTGCGGGGGCGGAAGGAGGTGTGGCAAAATTTTGAAACAAACTTGTCTCGGTCCGATATATTAGGAGTGTGGATACCAAATTTGGTTGCTCTAGCTTTTGTAGTCTCTGAGATCTAGGCGCTAATGTTTTACTCTAAGCAAAGCCGCCTATGCTACGTGTGTGTTAGAGAGAGACAGGGCGAGAAAAAATGAAATTGTTTTCTTGATGCTGGCTATAATAATAATACGATCCAAATCAGATTCCGCAGTCTTAAAGATATGGTCATTCTCTACAACTCTACGTTTTTGGTTTTCTCATATCTTTAAAATTGTGGATCCCACAGATTTTCGTCTTTTGTGGGGGCGGAAGTGGGCGGGGCGAAGTTTTGAAATATTTTTGTAGCAGTGACATATCACAGAAGTCTGGATCCAAAACATCGTTGCTCTAGCTCTTATAGTCTTTGAGCACTAGGCGCTGAAGGGGACGGACAGACGGACAGACGGACAGGCGGACGGACGGACAGACAGACAGGGCTCAATCGACTCGGCTATTGATGCTGATCAAGAATATATATACTTTATGGGGTCGGAAACGATTCCTTCTGGACGTTACACACATCCACTTTTACCACAAATCTAATATACCCCAATACTCATTTTGAGTATCGGGTATAACGAGGGGGAACGTTGTGAGTTGCTGCGGACACCGCAACTCTACGGTTATACCCGATACTAAGTCAGTATGGCTCTCCTCCGGCAGACGCCGCTAATATTAAACGACACGACAAAGAGTGCGTGCGAGAGAGACAGAAAATCAGTCTGAGCGTGACGTCGGGCGCTGCGTAGCCACTGCAAATTGATTTGTTCCTATTGGCTATAAAAATGATCTGATCTGATCCAGATTCAGCAATCTGATAGATATGGTCATTATCTATGATTGTGCGTTTTTAGTTTTCTCGAACTTTCAATATTGTGAATGCAACAGATTTTCGTTCCTTGTGTGGGCGGAAGGGGGTGGGCGAAATTTTGAGATACACGTTTTATAGTAAGATCTAACAGGAGTGCGGATACCAAATTTGGTTACTCTAGCCTTAATAGTCTCTGAGATTTTTGAATATCCCCAGATTTTCGTCCTTTGCGGGGGCGGAAGGAGGTGTGGCAAAATTTTAAAACAAACTTGTCTCGGTCCGATATATTAGGAGTGTGGATACCAAATTTGGTTGCTCTAGCTTTTGTAGTCTCTGAGATCTAGGCGCTAATGTTTTACTCTAAGCAAAGCCGCCTATGCTACGTGTGTGTTAGAGAGAGACAGGGCGAGAAAAAATGAAATTGTTTTCTTGATGCTGGCTATAATAATAATACGATCCAAATCAGATTCCGCAGTCTTAAAGATATGGTCATTCTCTACAACTCTACGTTTTTGGTTTTCTCATATCTTTAAAATTGTGGATCCCACAGATTTTCGTCTTTTGTGGGGGCGGAAGTGGGCGGGGCGAAGTTTTGAAATATTTTTGTAGCAGTGACATATCACAGAAGTCTGGATCCAAAACATCGTTGCTCTAGCTCTTATAGTCTTTGAGCACTAGGCGCTGAAGGGGACGGACAGACGGACAGACGGACGGACGGACGGACAGACAGACAGGGCTCAATCGACTCGGCTATTGATGCTGATCAAGAATATATATACTTTATGGGGTCGGAAACGATTCCTTCTGGACGTTACACACATCCACTTTTACCACAAATCTAATATACCCCAATACTCATTTTGAGTATCGGGTATAACGAGGGGGAACGTTGTGAGTTGCTGCGGACACCGCAACTCTACGGTTATACCCGATACTAAGTCAGTATGGCTCTCCTCCGGCAGACGCCGCTAATATTAAACGACACGACAAAGAGTGCGTGCGAGAGAGACAGAAAATCAGTCTGAGCGTGACGTCGGGCGCTGCGTAGCCACTGCAAATTGATTTGTTCCTATTGGCTATAAAAATGATCTGATCTGATCCAGATTCAGCAATCTGATAGATATGGTCATTATCTATGATTCTGCGTTTTTAGTTTTCTCGAATGTGCAATATTGTGGATGCAACAGATTTTCGTTCCTTGTGTGGGAGGAAGGGGGTGGGGCGAATTTTTGAGATACACGTTTTATAGCAAGATCTAACAGGAGTGCGGATACCAAATTTTGTTACTCTAGCCTTAATAGTCTCTGAGATTTTTGAATATCCCCAGATTTTCGTCCTTTGCGGGGGTGGAAGGGGGTGTGGCGAAATTTTAAAACAAACTCGTCTCGGTCCGATATATTAGGAGTGTGGATACCAAATTTGGTTGCTCTAGCTTTTGTAGTCTCTGAGATCTAGGCGCTAATGTTTTACTCTAAGCAAAGCCGCCTATGCTACGTGTGTGTTAGAGAGAGAGACAGGGCGAGAAAAAATGAAATCGTTTTCTTGATGCTGGCTATAATAATAATACGATCCAATTCAGATTCCGCAGTCTTAAAGATATGGTCATTCTCTACAATTCTACGTTTTTGGTTTTCTCATATCTTTAAAATTGTGGATGCCACAGATTTTCGTCCTTTGTGGGGGCGGAAGTGGGCGGGGCGAAGTTTTGAAATATTTTTGTAGCAGTGACATATCACAGAAGTGTGGATCCAAAACATCGTTGCTCTAGCTCTTATAGTTTTTGAGCACTAGGCGCTGAAGGGGACGGACAGACGGACAGGCGGACGGACGGACAGACAGCCAGGGCTCAATCGACTCGGCTATTGATGCTGATCAAGAATATATATACTTTATGGGGTCGGAAACGATTCCTTCTGGACGTTACGCACATCCACTTTTACCACAAATCTAATATACCCCAATACTCATTTTGAGTATCGGGTATAACGAGGGGGAACGTTGTGAGTTGCTGCGGACACCGCAACTCTACGGTTATACCCGATACTAAGTCAGTATGGCTCTCCTCCGGCAGACGCCGCTAATATTAAACGACACGACAAAGAGTGCGTGCGAGAGAGACAGAAAATCAGTCTGAGCGTGACGTCGGGCGCTGCGTAGCCAGTGCAAATTGATTTGTTCCTTTTACACGACACGACAAAGAGTGCGTGCGAGAGAGACAGAAAATCAGTCTGAGCGTGACGTCGGGCGCTGCGTAGCCAGTGCAAATTGATTTGTTCCTTTTGGCTATAAAAATGATCTGATCTGATCCAGATTCAACAATCTGATAGATATGGTCATAATCTATGATTCTGCGTTTTTAGTTTTCTCAAATGTGCAATATTGTGGATGCAACAGATTTTCGTCCTTTGTGTGGGCGGAAGGGGGTGGAGCAAAATTTTGAGATACACGTTTAATAGTAAGATCTAACAGGAGTGCGGATACCAAATTTGGTTACTCTAGCCTTAATAGTCTCTGAGATTTTTGAATATCCCCAGATTTTCGTCCTTTGCGGGGGCGGAAGGGGGTGTGGCGAAATTTTGAAACAAACTCGTCTCGGTCCGATATATTAGGAGTGTGGATACCAAATTTGGTTGCTCTAGCTTTTGCTACGTGTGTGTTAGAGAGAGAGACAGGGCGAGAAAAAATGAAATCGTTTTCTTGATGCTGGCTATAATAATAATACGATCCAATTCAGATTCCGCAGTCTTAAAGATATGGTCATTCTCTACAATTCTACGTTTTTGGTTTTCTCATATCTTTAAAATTGTGGATGCCACAGATTTTCGTCCTTTGTGGGGGCGGAAGTGGGCGGGGCGAAGTTTTGAAATATTTTTGTAGCAGTGACATATCACAGAAGTCTGGATCCAAAACATCGTTGCTCTAGCTCTTATAGTCTTTGAGCACTAGGCGCTGAAGGGGACGGACAGACGGACAGACAGACAGGGCTCAATCGACTCGGCTATTGATGCTGATCAAGAATATATATACTTTATGGGGTCGGAAACGATTCCTTCTGGACGTTACGCATATCCACTTTTACCACAAATCTAATATACCCCAATACTCATTTTGAGTATCGGGTATAACGAGGGGGAACGTTGTGAGTTGCTGCGGACACCGCAACTCTACGGTTATACCCGATACTAAGTCAGTATGGCTCTCCTCCGGCAGACGCCGCTAATATTAAACGACACGACAAAGAGTGCGTGCGAGAGAGACAGAAAATCAGTCTGAGCGTGACGTCGGGCGCTGCGTAGCCACTGCAAATTGATTTGTTCCTATTGGCTATAAAAATGATCTGATCTGATCCAGATTCAGCAATCTGATAGATATGGTCATTATCTATGATTCTGCGTTTTTAGTTTTCTCGAATGTGCAATATTGTGGATGCAACAGATTTTCGTTCCTTGTGTGGGAGGAAGGGGGTGGGGCGAATTTTTGAGATACACGTTTTATAGCAAGATCTAACAGGAGTGCGGATACCAAATTTTGTTACTCTAGCCTTAATAGTCTCTGAGATTTTTGAATATCCCCAGATTTTCGTCCTTTGCGGGGGTGGAAGGGGTGTGGCGAAATTTTGAAACAAACTCGTCTCGGTCCGATATATTAGGAGTGTGGATACCAAATTTGGTTGCTCTAGCTTTTGCTACGTGTGTGTTAGAGAGAGAGACAGGGCGAGAAAAAATGAAATCGTTTTCTTGATGCTGGCTATAATAATAATACGATCCAATTCAGATTCCGCAGTCTTAAAGATATGGTCATTCTCTACAATTCTACGTTTTTGGTTTTCTCATATCTTTAAAATTGTGGATGCCACAGATTTTCGTCCTTTGTGGGGGCGGAAGTGGGCGGGGCGAAGTTTTGAAATATTTTTGTAGCAGTGACATATCACAGAAGTCTGGATCCAAAACATCGTTGCTCTAGCTCTTATAGTCTTTGAGCACTAGGCGCTGAAGGGGACGGACAGACGGACAGACAGACAGGGCTCAATCGACTCGGCTTTTGATGCTGATCAAGAATATATATACTTTATGGGGTCGGAAACGATTCCTTCTGGACGTTACGCATATCCACTTTTACCACAAATCTAATATACCCCAATACTCATTTTGAGTATCGGGTATAACGAGGGGGAACGTTGTGAGTTGCTGCGGACACCGCAACTCTACGGTTATACCCGATACTAAGTCAGTATGGCTCTCCTCCGGCAGACGCCGCTAATATTAAACGACACGACAAAGAGTGCGTGCGAGAGAGACAGAAAATCAGTCTGAGCGTGACGTCGGGCGCTGCGTAGCCACTGCAAATTGATTTGTTCCTATTGGCTATAAAAATGATCTGATCTGATCCAGATTCAGCAATCTGATAGATATGGTCATTATCTATGATTCTGCGTTTTTAGTTTTCTCGAATGTGCAATATTGTGGATGCAACAGATTTTCGTTCCTTGTGTGGGAGGAAGGGGGTGGGGCGAAATTTTGAGATACACGTTTTATAGCAAGATCTAACAGGAGTGCGGATACCAAATTTTGTTACTCTAGCCTTAATAGTCTCTGAGATTTTTGAATATCCCCAGATTTTCGTCCTTTGCGGGGGTGGAAGGGGGTGTGGCGAAATTTTAAAACAAACTCGTCTCGGTCCGATATATTAGGAGTGTGGATACCAAATTTGGTTGCTCTAGCTTTTGTAGTCTCTGAGATCTAGGCGCTAATGTTTTACTCTAAGCAAAGCCGCCTATGCTACGTGTGTGTTAGAGAGAGAGACAGGGCGAGAAAAAATGAAATCGTTTTCTTGATGCTGGCTATAATAATAATACGATCCAATTCAGATTCCGCAGTCTTAAAAATATGGTCATTCTCTACAATTCTACGTTTTTGGTTTTCTCATATCTTTAAAATTGTGGATGCCACAGATTTTCGTCCTTTGTGGGGGCGGAAGTGGGCGGGGCGAAGTTTTGAAATATTTTTGTAGCAGTGACATATCACAGAAGTCTGGATCCAAAACATCGTTGCTCTAGCTCTTATAGTCTTTGAGCACTAGGCGCTGAAGGGGACGGACAGACGGACAGGCGGACGGACGGACAGACAGCCAGGGCTCAATCGACTCGGCTATTGATGCTGATCAAGAATATATATACTTTATGGGGTCGGAAACGATTCCTTCTGGACGTTACGCACATCCACTTTTACCACAAATCTAATATACCCCAATACTCATTTTGAGTATCGGGTATAACGAGGGGGAACGTTCTGAGTTGCTGCGGACACCGCAACTCTACGGTTATACCCGATACTAAGTCAGTATGGCTCTCCTCCGGCAGACGCCGCTAATATTAAACGACACGACAAAGAGTGCGTGCGAGAGGGGGGGGCGAAATTTTGAGATACACGTTTTATAGCAAGATCTAACAGGAGTGCGGATACCAAATTTGGTTACTCTAGCCTTAATAGTCTCTGAGATTTTTGAATATCCCCAGATTTTCGTCCTTTGCGGGGGCGGAAGGGGGTGTGGCGAAATTTTGAAACATACTTGTCTCGGTCCGATATATTAGGAGTGTGGATACCAAATTTGGTTGCTCTAGCTCTTGTAGTCTCTGAGATCTAGGCGCTAATGTTTTACTCTAAGCAAAGCCGCATATGCTACGTGTGTGTTAGAGAGAGACAGGGCGAGAAAAAATGAAATGGTTTTCTTGATGCTGGCTATAATAATAATACGATCCAATTCAGATTCCGCAGTCTTAAAGATATGGTCATTCTCTACAATTCTACGTTTTTGGTTTTCTCATATCTTTAAAATTGTGGATGCCACAGATTTTCGTCTTTTGTGGGGGCGGAAGGGGGTGTGGCGAAATTTTGAAACAAACTCGTCTCGGTCCGATATATTAGGAGTGTGGATACCAAATTTGGTTGCTCTAGCTTTTGTAGTCTCTGAGATCTAGGCGCTAATGTTTTACTCTAAGCAAAGCCGCCTATGCTACGTGTGTGTTAGAGCGAGACAGGGCGAGAAAAAATGAAATTGTTTTCTTGATGCTGGCTATAATAATAATACGATCCAATTCAGATTCCGCAGTCTTAAAGATATGGTCATTCTCTACAATTCTACGTTTTTGGTTTTCTCATATCTTTAAAATTGTGGATGCCACAGATTTTCGTTCTTTGTGGGGGCGGAAGTGGGCGGGGCGAAGTTTTGAAATATTTTTGTATCAGTGACATATCACAGAAGTCTGGATCCAAAACATCGTTGCTCTAGCTCTTATAGTCTTTGAGCACTAGGCGCTGAAGGGGACGGACAGACGGACAGACGGACGGACGGACAGACAGACAGGGCTCAATCGACTCGGCTATTGATGCTGATCAAGAATATATATACTTTATGGGGTCGGAAACGATTCCTTCTGGACGTTACGCACATCCACTTTTACCACAAATCTAATATACCCCAATACTCATTTTGAGTATCGGGTATAACGAGGGGGAACGTTGTGAGTTGCTGCGGACACCGCAACTCTACGGTTATACCCGATACTAAGTCAGTATGGCTCTCCTCCGGCAGACGCCGCTAATATTAAACGACACGACAAAGAGTGCGTGCGAGAGAGACAGAAAATCAGTCTGAGCGTGACGTCGGGCGCTGCGTAGCCACTGAAAATTGATTTGTTCCTATTGGCTATAAAAATGATCTGATCTGATCCAGATTCAGCAATCTGATAGATATGGTCATTATCTATGGTTCTGCGTTTTTAGTTTTCTCGAATGTGCAATATTGTGGATGCAACAGATTTTCGTTCCTTGTGTGGGCGGAAGGGGGTGGGGCGAAATTTTGAGATACACGTTTTATAGCAAGATCTAACAGGAGTGCGGATACCAAATTTGGTTACTCTAGCCTTAATAGTCTCTGAGATTTTTGAATATCCCCAGATTTTCGTCCTTTGCGGGGGCGGAAGGGGGTGTGGCGAAATTTTGAAACAAACTCGTCTCGGTCCGATATATTAGGAGTGTGGATACCAAATTTGGTTGCTCTAGCTTTTGTAGTCTCTGAGATCTAGGCGCTAATGTTTTACTCTAAGCAAAGCCGCCTATGCTACGTGTGTGTTAGAGAGAGAGACAGGGCGAGAAAAAATTAAATCGTTTTCTTGATGCTGGCTATAATAATAATACGATCCAATTCAGATTCCGCAGTCTTAAAGATATGGTCATTCTCTACAATTCTACTTTTTTGGTTTTCTCATATCTTTAAAATTGTGGATGCCACAGATTTTCGTCCTTTGTGGGGGCGGAAGTGGGCGGGGCGAAGTTTTGAAATATTTTTGTAGCAGTGACATATCACAGAAGTCTGGATCCAAAACATCGTTGCTCTAGCTCTTATAGTCTTTGAGCACTAGGCGCTGAAGGGGACGGACAGACGGACAGACGGACAGGCGGACGGACGGACAGACAGACAGGGCTCAATCGACTCGGCTATTGATGCTGATCAAGAATATATATACTTTATGGGGTCGGAAACGATTCCTTCTGGACGTTACACACATCCACTTTTACCACAAATCTAATATACCCCAATACTCATTTTGAGTATCGGGTATAACGAGGGGGAACGTTGTGAGTTGCTGCGGACACCGCAACTCTACGGTTATACCCGATACTAAGTCAGTATGGCTCTCCTCCGACAGACGCCGCTAATATTAAACGACACGACAAAGAGTGCGTGCGAGAGAGACAGAAAATCAGTTTGAGCGTGACGTCGGGCGCTGCGTAGCCACTGCAAATTGATTTGTTCCTATTGGCTATAAAAATGATCTGATCTGATCCAGATTCAGCAATCTGATAGATATGGTCATTATCTATGATTCTGCGTTTTTAGTTTTTTCGAATGTGCAATATTGTGGATGCAACAGATTTTCGTTCTTTGTGTGGGCGGAAGGGGGTGGGGCGAAATTTGGAGATACACGTTTTATAGTAAGATCTAACAGGAGTGCGGATACTAAATTTGGTTACTCTAGCCTTAATAGTCTCTGAGATTTTTGAATATCCCCAGATTTTCGTCCTTTGCGGGGGCGGAAGGGGGTGTGGCGAAATTTTGAAACAAACTCGTCTCGGTCCGATATATTAGGAGTGTGGATACCAAATTTGGTTGCTCTAGCTTTTGTAGTCTCTGAGATCTAGGCGCTAATGTTTTACTCTAAGCAAAGCCGCCTATGCTACGTGTGTGTTAGAGAGAGAGACAGGGCGAGAAAAAATTAAATCGTTTTCTTGATGCTGGCTATAATAATAATACGATCCAATTCAGATTCCGCAGTCTTAAAGATATGGTCATTCTCTACAATTCTACGTTTTTGGTTTTCTCATATCTTTAAAATTGTGGATGCCACAGATTTTCGTCCTTTGTGGGGGCGGAAGGGGGCGGGGCGAAGTTTTGAAATATTTTTGTAGCAGTGACATATCACAGAAGTCTGGATCCAAAACATCGTTGCTCTAGCTCTTATAGTCTTTGAGCACTAGGCGCTGAAGGGGACGGACAGACGGACAGACGGACAGGCGGACGGACGGACAGACAGACAGGGCTCAATCGACTCGGCTATTGATGCTGATCAAGAATATATATACTTTATGGGGTCGGAAACGATTCCTTCTGGACGTTACACACATCCACTTTTACCACAAATCTAATATACCCCAATACTCATTTTGAGTATCGGGTATAACAAGGGGGAACGTTGTGAGTTGCTGCGGACACCGCAACTCTACGGTTATACCCGATACTAAGTCAGTATGGCTCTCCTCCGGCAGACGCCGCTAATATTAAACGACACGACAAAGAGTGCGTGCGAGAGAGACAGAAAATCAGTCTGAGCGTGACGTCGGGCGCTGCGTAGCCACTGCAAATTGATTTGTTCCTATTGGCTATAAAAATGATCTGATCTGATCCAGATTCAGCAATCTGATAGATATGGTCATTATCTATGATTCTGCGTTTTTAGTTTTTTCGAATGTGCAATATTGTGGATGCAACAGATTTTCGTTCTTTGTGTGGGCGGAAGGGGGTGGGGCGAAATTTGGAGATACACGTTTTATAGTAAGATCTAACAGGAGTGCGGATACTAAATTTGGTTACTCTAGCCTTAATAGTCTCTGAGATTTTTGAATATCCCCAGATTTTCGTCCTTTGCGGGGCGGAAGGGGGTGTGGCGAAATTTTGAAACAAACTCGTCTCGGTCCGATATATTAGGAGTGTGGATACCAAATTTGGTTGCTCTAGCTTTTGTAGTCTCTGAGATCTAGGCGCTAATGTTTTACTCTAAGCAAAGCCGCCTATGCTACGTGTGTGTTAGAGAGAGAGACAGGGCGAGAAAAAATTAAATCGTTTTCTTGATGCTGGCTATAATAATAATATGATCCAATTCAGATTCCGCAGTCTTAAAGATATGGTCATTCTCTACAATTCTACGTTTTTGGTTTTCTCATATCTTTAAAATTGTGGATGCACAGATTTTCGTCCTTTGTGGGGTCGGAAGGGGTGTGGCGAAATTTTGAAACAACTCGTCTCGGTCCGATATATTAGGAGTGTGGATACAAATTAAGTTGCTCTAGCTTTTGTAGTCTCTGAGATCTAGCGCTAATGTTTTACTCTAAGCAAAGCCTATGCTACGTTGTGTTAGAGAGAGACAGGCGAGAAAAAATGAAATTGTTTTCTTGATGCTGGCTATAATAATAATACGATCCAATTCAGATTCCGCAGTCTTAAAGATATGGTCATTCTCTACAATTCTACGTTTTTGGTTTTCTCATATCTTAAAAATTGTGGATGCCCCAGATTTTCGTCCTTTGTGGGGGCGGAAGTGGGCGGGGCGAAGTTTTGAAATATTTTTGTATCAGTGACATATCACAGAAGTCTGGATCCAAAACATCGTTGCTCTAGCTCTTATAGTCTTTGAGCACTAGGCGCTGAAGGGGACGGACAGACGGACAGACGGACGGACGGACAGACAGACAGGGCTCAATCGACTCGGCTATTGATGCTGATCAAGAATATATATACTTTATGGGGTCGGAAACGATTCCTTCTGGACGTTACGCACATCCACTTTTACCACAAATCTAATATACCCCAATACTCATTTTGAGTATCGGTATAACGAGGGGGAACGTTGTGAGTTGCTGCGGACACCGCAACTCTACGGTTATACCCGATACTAAGTCAGTATGGCTCTCCTCCGGCAGACGCCGCTAATATTAAACGACACGACAAAGAGTGCGTGCGAGAGAGACAGAAAATCAGTCTGAGCGTGACGTCGGGCGCTGCGTAGCCACTGCAAATTGATTTGTTCCTATTGGCTATAAAAATGATCTGATCTGATCCAGATTCAGCAATCTGATAGATATGGTCATTATCTATGGTTCTGCGTTTTTAGTTTTCTCGAATGTGCAATATTGTGGATGCAACAGATTTTCGTTCCTTGTGTGGGCGGAAGGGGGTGGGGCGAAATTTTGAGATACACGTTTTATAGCAAGATCTAACAGGAGTGCGGATACCAAATTTGGTTACTCTAGCCTTAATAGTCTCTGAGATTTTTGAATATCCCCAGATTTTCGTCCTTTGCGGGGGCGGAAGGGGGTGTGGCGAAATTTTGAAACAAACTCGTCTCGGTCCGATATATTAGGAGTGTGGATACCAAATTTGGTTGCTCTAGCTTTTGTAGTCTCTGAGATCTAGGCGCTAATGTTTTACTCTAAGCAAAGCCGCCTATGCTACGTGTGTGTTAGAGAGAGAGACAGGGCGAGAAAAAATTAAATCGTTTTCTTGATGCTGGCTATAATAATAATACGATCCAATTCAGATTCCGCAGTCTTAAAGATATGGTCATTCTCTACAATTCTACTTTTTTGGTTTTCTCATATCTTTAAAATTGTGGATGCCACAGATTTTCGTCCTTTGTGGGGGCGGAAGTGGGCGGGGCGAAGTTTTGAAATATTTTTGTAGCAGTGACATATCACAGAAGTCTGGATCCAAAACATCGTTGCTCTAGCTCTTATAGTCTTTGAGCACTAGGCGCTGAAGGGGACGGACAGACGGACAGACGGACAGGCGGACGGACGGACAGACAGACAGGGCTCAATCGACTCGGCTATTGATGCTGATCAAGAATATATATACTTTATGGGGTCGGAAACGATTCCTTCTGGACGTTACACACATCCACTTTTACCACAAATCTAATATACCCCAATACTCATTTTGAGTATCGGTATAACGAGGGGGAACGTTGTGAGTTGCTGCGGACACCGCAACTCTACGGTTATACCCGATACTAAGTCAGTATGGCTCTCCTCCGACAGACGCCGCTAATATTAAACGACACGACAAAGAGTGCGTGCGAGAGAGACAGAAAATCAGTCTGAGCGTGACGTCGGGCGCTGCGTAGCCACTGCAAATTGATTTGTTCCTATTGGCTATAAAAATGATCTGATCTGATCCAGATTCAGCAATCTGATAGATATGGTCATTATCTATGATTCTGCGTTTTTAGTTTTTTCGAATGTGCAATATTGTGGATGCAACAGATTTTCGTTCTTTGTGTGGGCGGAAGGGGGTGGGGCGAAATTTGGAGATACACGTTTTATAGTAAGATCTAACAGGAGTGCGGATACTAAATTTGGTTACTCTAGCCTTAATAGTCTCTGAGATTTTTGAATATCCCCAGATTTTCGTCCTTTGCGGGGGCGGAAGGGGGTGTGGCGAAATTTTGAAACAAACTCGTCTCGGTCCGATATATTAGGAGTGTGGATACCAAATTTGGTTGCTCTAGCTTTTGTAGTCTCTGAGATCTAGGCGCTAATGTTTTACTCTAAGCAAAGCCGCCTATGCTACGTGTGTGTTAGAGAGAGAGACAGGGCGAGAAAAAATTAAATCGTTTTCTTGATGCTGGCTATAATAATAATACGATCCAATTCAGATTCCGCAGTCTTAAAGATATGCTCATTCTCTACAACTCTACGTTTTTGGTTTTCTCATATCTTTAAAATTGTGGATGCCACAGATTTTCGTCCTTTGTGGGGGCGGAAGGGGGCGGGGCGAAGTTTTGAAATATTTTTGTAGCAGTGACATATCACAGAAGTCTGGATCCAAAACATCGTTGCTCTAGCTCTTATAGTCTTTGAGCACTAGGCGCTGAAGGGGACGGACAGACGGACAGACGGACAGGCGGACGGACGGACAGACAGACAGGGCTCAATCGACTCGGCTATTGATGCTGATCAAGAATATATATACTTTATGGGGTCGGAAACGATTCCTTCTGGACGTTACACACATCCACTTTTACCACAAATCTAATATACCCCAATACTCATTTTGAGTATCGGGTATAACGAGGGGGAACGTTGTGAGTTGCTGCGGACACCGCAACTCTACGGTTATACCCGATACTAAGTCAGTATGGCTCTCCTCCGGCAGACGCCGCTAATATTAAACGACACGACAAAGAGTGCGTGCGAGAGAGACAGAAAATCAGTCTGAGCGTGACGTCGGGCGCTGCGTAGCCACTGCAAATTGATTTGTTCCTATTGGCTATAAAAATGATCTGATCTGATCCAGATTCAGCAATCTGATAGACATGGTCATTATCTATGATTCTGCGTTTTTAGTTTTCTCGAATGTGCAATATTGTGGATGCAACAGATTTTCGTTCTTTGTGTGGGCGGAAGGGGGTGGGGCGAAACTTTGAGATACACGTTTTATAGTAAGATCTAACAGGAGTGCGGATACCAAATTTGGTTACTCTAGCCTTAATGGTCTCTGAGATTTTTGAATATCCCCAGATTTTCGTCCTTTGCGGGGGCGGAAGGGGGTGTGGCGAAATTTTGAAACAAACTCGTCTCGGTCCGATATATTAGGAGTGTGGATACCAAATTTGGTTGCTCTAGCTTTTGTAGTCTCTGAGATCTAGGCGCTAATGTTTTACTCTAAGCAAAGCCGCCTATGCTACGTGTGTGTTAGAGAGAGAGACAGGGCGAGAAAAAATTAAATCGTTTTCTTGATGCTGGCTATAATAATAATACGATCCAATTCAGATTCCGCAGTCTTAAAGATATGGTCATTCTCTACAATTCTACGTTTTTTGGTTTTCTCATATCTTTAAAATTGTGGATTTTTTTTTTTTTTTTTTTTTTTTTTTTTTTTTTTTTTTTTTTTTTTTTTTTTTTTTTTTTTTTTTTTTTTTTTTTTTTTTTTTTTTTTTTTTTTTTTTGTTTTTTTTTCTCATATCTTTAAAATTGTGGATGCCACAGATTTTCGTCCTTTGTGGGGGCGGAAGTGGGCGGGGCGAAGTTTTGAAATATTTTTTGTAGTCAGTGACATATCACAGAAGTCTGGATCCAAAACATCGTTGCTCTAGCTCTTATAGTCTTTGAGCACTAGGCGCTGAAGGGGACGGACAGACGGACAGACGGACGGACGGACAGACAGACAGGGCTCAATCGACTCGGCTATTGATGCTGATCAAGAATATATATACTTTATGGGGTCGGAAACGATTCCTTCTGGACGTTACGCACATCCACTTTTACCACAAATCTAATATACCCCAATACTCATTTTGAGTATCGGGTATAACGAGGGGGAACGTTGTGAGTTGCTGCGGACACCGCAACTCTACGGTTATACCCGATACTAAGTCAGTATGGCTCTCCTCCGGCAGACGCCGCTAATATTAAACGACACGACAAAGAGTGCGTGCGAGAGAGACAGAAAATCAGTCTGAGCGTGACGTCGGGCGCTGCGTAGCCACTGCAAATTGATTTGTTCCTATTGGCTATAAAAATGATCTGATCTGATCCAGATTCAGCAATCTGATAGATATGGTCATTATCTATGGTTCTGCGTTTTTAGTTTTCTCGAATGTGCAATATTGTGGATGCAACAGATTTTCGTTCCTTGTGTGGGCGGAAGGGGGTGGGCGAAATTTTGAGATACACGTTTTATAGCAAGATCTAACAGGAGTGCGGATACCAAATTTGGTTACTCTAGCCTTAATAGTCTCTGAGATTTTTGAATATCCCCAGATTTTCGTCCTTTGCGGGGGCGGAAGGGGGTGTGGCGAAATTTTGAAACAAACTCGTCTCGGTCCGATATATTAGGAGTGTGGATACCAAATTTGGTTGCTCTAGCTTTTGTAGTCTCTGAGATCTAGGCGCTAATGTTTTACTCTAAGCAAAGCCGCCTATGCTACGTGTGTGTTAGAGAGAGAGACAGGGCGAGAAAAAATTAAATCGTTTTCTTGATGCTGGCTATAATAATAATACGATCCAATTCAGATTCCGCAGTCTTAAAGATATGGTCATTCTCTACAATTCTACGTTTTTGGTTTTCTCATATCTTTAAAATTGTGGATGCCACAGATTTTCGTCCTTTGTGGGGGCGGAAGTGGGCGGGGCGAAGTTTTGAAATATTTTTGTAGCAGTGACATATCACAGAAGTCTGGATCCAAAACATCGTTGCTCTAGCTCTTATAGTCTTTGAGCACTAGGCGCTGAAGGGGACGGACAGACGGACAGACGGACAGGCGGACGGACGGACAGACAGACAGGGCTCAATCGACTCGGCTATTGATGCTGATCAAGAATATATATACTTTATGGGGTCGGAAACGATTCCTTCTGGACGTTACACACATCCACTTTTACCACAAATCTAATATACCCCAATACTCATTTTGAGTATCGGGTATAACGAGGGGGAACGTTGTGAGTTGCTGCGGACACCGCAACTCTACGGTTATACCCGATACTAAGTCAGTATGGCTCTCCTCCGACAGACGCCGCTAATATTAAACGACACGACAAAGAGTGCGTGCGAGAGAGACAGAAAATCAGTCTGAGCGTGACGTCGGGCGCTGCGTAGCCACTGCAAATTGATTTGTTCCTATTGGCTATAAAAATGATCTGATCTGATCCAGATTCAGCAATCTGATAGATATGGTCATAATCTATGATTCTGCGTTTTTAGTTTTTCGAATGTGCAATATTGTGGATGCAACAGATTTTCGTTCCTTTGTGTGGGCGGAAGGGGGTGGGGCGAAATTTTGAGATACACGTTTTATAGTAAGATCTAACAGGAGTGCGGATACTAAATTTGGTTACTCTAGCCTTAATAGTCTCTGAGATTTTTGAATATCCCCAGATTTTTCGTCCTTTGCGGGGGCGGAAGGGGGTGTGGCGAAATTTTGAAACAAACTCGTCTCGGTCCGATATATTAGGAGTGTGGATACCAAATTTGGTTGCTCTAGCTTTTGTAGTCTCTGAGATCTAGGCGCTAATGTTTTACTCTAAGCAAAGCCGCCTATGCTACGTTTGTGTTAGAGAGAGAGACAGGGCGAGAAAAAATTAAATCGTTTTCTTGATGCTGGCTATAATAATAATACGATCCAATTCAGATTCCGCAGTCTTAAAGATATGGTCATTCTCTACAATTCTACGTTTTTGGTTTTCTCATATCTTTAAAATTGTGGATGCCACAGACTTTCGTCCTTTGTGGGGGCGGAAGTGGGCGGGCGAAGTTTTGAAATATTTTTGTAGCAGTGACATATCACAGAAGTCTGGATCCAAAACATCGTTGCTCTAGCTCTTATAGTCTTTGAGCACTAGGCGCTGAAGGGGACGGACAGACGGACAGACGGACGGACGGACAGACAGACAGGTATCGGGTCGGTATAACGAGGGGGAACGTTGTGAGTTGCTGCGGACACCGCAACTCTACGGTTATACCCGATACTAAGTCAGTATGGCTCTCCTCCGACAGACGCCGCTAATATTAAACGACACGACAAAGAGTGCGTGCGAGAGAGACAGAAAATCAGTCTGAGCGTGACGTCGGGCGCTGCGTAGCCACTGCAAATTGATTTGTTCCTATTGGCTATAAAAATGATCTGATCTGATCCAGATTCAGCAATCTGATAGATATGGTCATTATCTATGGTTCTGCGTTTTTAGTTTTCTCGAATGTACAATATTGTGGATGCAACAGATTTTCGTTCCTTGTGTGGGCGGAAGGGGTGGGGCGAAATTTGAGATACACGTTTTATAGCAAGATCTAACAGGAGTGCGGATACCAAATTTGGTTACTCTAGCCTTAATAGTCTCTGAGATTTTTGAATATCCCCAGATTTTCGTCCTTTGCGGGGGCGGAAGGGGGTGTGGCGAAATTTTGAAACAAACTCGTCTCGGTCCGATATATTAGGAGTGTGGATACCAAATTTGGTTGCTCTAGCTTTTGTAGTCTCTGAGATCTAGGCGCTAATGTTTTACTCTAAGCAAAGCCGCCTATGCTACGTGTGTGTTAGAGAGAGAGACATGGCGAGAAAAGATTAAATCGTTTTCTTGATGCTGGCTATAATAATAATACGATCCAATTCAGATTCCGCAGTCTTAAAGATATGGTCATTCTCTACAATTCTACGTTTTTGGTTTTCTCATATCTTTAAAATTGTGGATGCCACAGATTTTCGTCCGTTTGTGGGGGCGGAAGTGGGCGGGGCGAAGTTTTGAAATATTTTTGTAGCAGTGACATATCACAGAAGTCTGGATCCAAAACATCGTTGCTCTAGCTCTTATAGTCTTTGAGCACTAGGCGCTGAAGGGGACGGACAGACGGACAGACGGACAGGCGGACGGACAGACAGGGCTCAATCGACTCGGCTATTGATGCTGATCAAGAATATATATACTTTATGGGTCGGAAACGATTCCTTCTGGACGTTACGCACATCCACTTTTACCACAAATCTAATATACCCCAATACTCATTTTGAGTATCGGGTATAACGAGGGGGAACGTTGTGAGTTGCTGCGGACACCGCAACTCTACGGTTATACCCGATACTAAGTCAGTATGGCTCTCCTCCGGCAGACGCCGCTAATATTAAACGACACGACAAAGAGTGCGTGCGAGAGAGACAGAAAATCAGTCTGAGCGTGACGTCGGGCGCTGCGTAGCCACTGCAAATTGATTTGTTCCTATTGGCTATAAAAATGATCTGATCTGATCCAGATTCAGCAATCTGATAGATATGGTCATTATCTATGATTCTGCGTTTTTAGTTTTCTCGAATGTGCAATATTGTGGATGCAACAGATTTTCGTTCCTTGTGTGGGCGGAAGGGGTGGGCGAAATTTTGAGATACACGTTTTATAGCAAGATCTAACAGGAGTGCGGATACCAAATTTGGTTACTCTAGCCTTAATAGTCTCTGAGATTTTTGAATATCCCCAGATTTTCGTCCTTTGCGGGGGCGGAAGGGGGTGTGACGAAATTTTGAAACAAACTCGTCTCGGTCCGATATATTAGGAGTGTGGATACCAAATTTGGTTGCTCTAGCTTTTGTAGTCTCTGAGATCTAGGCGCTAATGTTTTACTCTAAGCAAAGCCGCCTATGCTACGTGTGTGTTAGAGAGAGAGACAGGGCGAGAAAAAATGAAATTGTTTTCTTGATGCTGGCTATAATAATAATACGATCCAATTCAGATTCCGCAGTCTTAAAGATATGGTCATTCTCTACAATTCTACGTTTTTGGTTTTCTCATATCTTTTTAAAATTGTGGATGCCACAGATTTTCGTCCTTTGTGGGGCGGAAGTGGGCGGGGCGAAGTTTTAAAATATTTTTGTATTAGTGACGTATTACAGAAGTCTGGATCCAAAACATCGTTGCTCTAGCTCCTATAGTCTTTGAGCACTAGGCGCTGAAGGGACGGACAGACGGACAGACGGACGGACGGACAGACAGACAGGGCTCAATCGACTCGGCTATTGATGCTGATCAAGAATATATATACTTTATGGGGTCGGAAACGATTCCTTCTGGACGTTACACACATCCACTTTTACCACAAATCTGATATACCCCAATGCTCATTTTGAGTATCGGGTATAACGAGGGGGAACGTTGTGAGTTGCTGCGGACACCGCAACTCTACGGTTATACCCGATACTAAGTCAGTATGGCTCTCCTCCGGCAGACGCCGCTAATATTAAACGACACGACAAAGAGTGCGTGCGAGTGAGACAGAAAATCAGTCTGAGCGTGTCGTCGGGCGCTGCGTAGCCACTGCAAATTGATTTGTTCCTATTGCTATAAAAATGATCTGATCTGATCCAGATTCAGCAATCTGATAGATATGGTCATTATCTATGATTCTGCGTTTTTAGTTTTCTCGAATGTGCAATATTGTGGATGCAACAGATTTTCGTTCCTTGTGTGGGCGGAAGGGGGTGGGCGAACTTTTGAGATACACGTTTTATAGCAAGATCTAACAGGAGTGCGGATACCAAATTTGGTTACTCTAGCCTTAATAGTCTCTGAGATTTTTGAATATCCCCAGATTTTTCGTCCTTTGCGGGGGCGGAAGGGGGTGTGGCGAAATTTTGAAACAAACTCGTCTCGGTCCGATATATTAGGAGTGTGGATACCAAATTTGGTTGCTCTAGCTTTTGTAGTCTCTGAGATCTAGGCGCTAATGTTTTACTCTAAGCAAAGCCGCCTATGCTACGTGTGTGTTAGAGAGAGAGACAGGGCGAGAAAAAAATGAAATTGTTTTCTTGATGCTGGCTATAATAATAATACGATCCAATTCAGATTCCGCAGTCTTAAAGATATGGTCATTCTCTACAATTCTACGTTTTTGGTTTTCTCATATCTTTAAAATTGTGGATGCCACAGATTTTCGTCTTTGTGGGGGCGGAAGTGGGCGGGGCGAAGTTTTGAAATATTTTTGTAGCAGTGACATATCACAGAAGTCTGGATCCAAAACATCGTTGCTCTAGCTCTTATAGTCTTTGAGCACTAGGCGCTGAAGGGGACGGACAGACGGACAGACGGACGGACACGGACAGACAGACAGGCTCAATCGACTCGGCTATTGATGCTGATCAAGAATATATATACTTTATGGGGTCGGAAACGATTCCTTCTGGACGTTACGCACATCCACTTTTACGCACAAATCTAATATACCCCAATACTCATTTTGAGTATCGGGTAATAACGAGGGGGAACGTTGTGAGTTGCTGCGGACACCGCAACTCTACGGTTATACCCGATACTAAGTCAGTATGGCTCTCCTCCGGCAGACGCCGCTAATATTAAACGACACGACAAAGAGTGCGTGCGAGAGAGACAGAAAATCAGTCTGAGCGTGACGTCGGGCGCTGCGTAGCCACTGCAAATTGATTTGTTCCTATTGGCTATAAAATGATCTGATCTGATCCAGATTCAGCAATCTGATAGATATGGTCATTATCTATGGTTCTGCGTTTTTAGTTTTCCTCGAATGTGCAATATTGTGGATGCAACAGATTTTCGTTCCTTTGTGTGGGCGGAAGGGGGTGGGGCGAAATTTTGAAGATACACGTTTTATAGCAAGATCTAACAGGAGTGCGGATACCAAATTTGGTTACTCTAGCCTTAATAGTCTCTGAGATTTTTGAATATCCCCAGATTTTCGTCCTTTGCGGGGGCGGAAGGGGGTGTGGGGAAATTTTTGAACAAACTCGTCTCGGTCCGATATATTAGGAGTGTGGATACCAAATTTGGTTGCTCTAGCTTTTGTAGTCTCTGAGATCTAGGCGCTAATGTTTTAACTCTAAGCAAAGCCGCCTATGCTACGTGTGTGTTAGAGAGAGACAGGGCGAGAAAAAATGAAATCGTTTTCTTGATGCTGGCTATAATAATATACGATCCAATTCAGATTCCGCAGTCTTAAGATATGGTCATTCTCTACAATTCTAGCGTTTTTGGTTTTCTCATATCTTTAAAATTGTGGATGCCACAGATTTTCGTCCTTTGTGGGGCGGAAGTGGGCGGGGCGAAGTTTTGAAATATTTTTTGTAGCAGTGACATATCACAGAAGTCTGGATCCAAAACATCGTTGCTCTAGCTCTTATAGTCTTTGAGCACTAGGCGCTGAAGGGACGGACAGACGACGGACGGACAGACGGACGGACGGACAGACAGACAGGGCTCAATCGACTCGGCTATTGATGCTGATCAAGAATATATATACTTTATGGGGTCGGAAACGATTCCTTCTGGACGTTACACACATCCACTTTTACCACAAATCTAATATACCCAATACTCATTTTGAGTATCGGGTATAACGAGGGGGAACGTTGTGAGTTGCTGCGGACACCGCAACTCTACGGTTATACCCGATACTAAGTCAGTATGGCTCTCCTCCGGCAGACGCCGCTAATATTAAACGACACGACAAAGAGTGCGTGCGAGAGAGACAGAAAATCAGTCTGAGCGTGACGTCGGGCGCTGCGTAGCCACTGCAAATTGATTTGTTCCTATTGGCTATAAAAATGATCTGATCTGATCCAGATTCAGCAATCTGATAGATATGGTCATTATCTATGATTCTGCGTTTTTGTTTTCTCGAATGTGCAATATTGTGGATGCAACAGATTTTCGTCCTTTGTGTGGGCGAAGGGGGTGGGCGAAATTTTGAGATACACGTTTTTATAGTAAGATCTAACAGGAGTGCGGATACCAAATTTGGTTACTCTAGCCTTAATAGTCTCTGAGATTTTTGAATATCCCCAGATTTTCGTCCTTTGCGGGGCGGAAGGGGGTGTGGCGAAATTTTGAAACAAACTCGTCTCGGTCCGATATATTAGGAGTGTGGATACCAAATTTGGTTGCTCTAGCTTTTGTAGTCTCTGAGATCTAGGCGCTAATGTTTTACTCTAAGCAAAGCGCCTATGCTACGTGTGTGTTAGAGAGAGACAGGGCGAGAAAAAATGAAATTGTTTTCTTGATGCTGGATATAATAATAATACGATCCAATTCAGATTCCGCAGTCTTAAAGATATGGCCATTCTCTACAATTCTACGTTTTTGGTTTTCTCATATCTTAAAATTGTGGATGCCACAGATTTTCGTCCTTTGTGGGGGCGAAGTGGGCGGGCGAAGTTTTGAAATATTTTTGTAGCAGTGACATATCACAGAAGTCTGGATCCAAACATCGTTGCTCTAGCTCTTATAGTCTTTGAGCACTAGGCGCTGAAGGGGACGGACAGACGGACAGAGGACAGGGACGGACGGACAGACAGACAGGGCTCAATCGACTCGGCTATTGATGCTGATCAAGAATATATATACTTTATGGGGTCGGAAACGATTCCTTCTGGACGTTAACACACATCCACTTTTTACCACAAATCTAATATACCCCAATACTCATTTTGAGTATCGGGTATAACGAGGGGGAACGTTGTGAGTTGCTGCGGACACCGCAACTCTACGGTTATACCCGATACTAAGTCAGTATGGCTCTCCTCCGGCAGACGCCGCTAATATTAAACGACACGACAAAGAGTGCGTGCGAGAGAGACAGAAAATCAGTCTGAGCGTGACGTCGGGCGCTGCGTAGCCACTGCAAATTGATTTGTTTCCTATTGGCTATACAAATGATCTGATCTGATCCAGATTCAGCAATCTGATAGATATGGTCATTATCTATGATTCTGCGTTTTTAGTTTTCTCGAATGTGCAATATTGTGGATGCAACAGATTTTCGTTCTTTGTGTGGGCGAAGGGGTGGGCGAAATTTTGAGATACACGTTTTATAGTAAGATCTAACAGGAGTGCGGATACCAAATTTGGTTACTCCTAGCCTTAATAGTCTCTGAGATTTTTGAATATCCCAGATTTTCGTCCTTTGCGGGGGCGGAAGGGGGTGTGGCGAAATTTTGAAACAAACTCGTCTCGGTCCGATATATTAGGAGTGTGGATACCAAATTTGGTTGCTCTAGCTTTTGTAGTCTCTGAGATCTAGGCGCTAATGTTTTACTCTAAGCAAAGCCGCCTATGCTACGTGTGTGTTAGAGAGAGACAGGGCGAGAAAAAATGAAATTGTTTTCTTGATGCTGGCTATAATAATAATACGATCCAATTCAGATTCCGCAGTCTTAAAAGATATGGTCATTCTCTACAATTCTACCGTTTTTGGTTTTCTCATATCTTTAAAATTGTGGATGCCACAGATTTTCGTCCTTTGTGGGGGCGGAAGTGGGCGGGGCGAAGTTTTGAAATATTTTTGTAGCAGTGACATATCACAGAAGTCTGGATCCAAAACATCGTTGCTCTAGCTCTTATAGTCTTTGAGCACTAGGCGCTGAAGGGGACGGACAGACGGACGACGGACAGACGGACGGACGGACAGACAGACAGGGCTCAATCGACTCGGCTATTGATGCTGATCAAGAATATATATACTTTATGGGGTCGGAAACGATTCCTTCTGGACGTTACACACATCCACTTTTACCACAAATCTAATATACCCCAAATACTCATTTTGAGTATCGGGTATAACGAGGGGGAACGTTGTGAGTTGCTGCGGACACCGCAACTCTACGGTTATACCCGATACTAAGTCAGTATGGCTCTCCTCCGGCAGACGCCGCTAATATTAAACGACACGACAAAGAGTGCGTGCGAGAGAGACAGAAAATCAGTCTGAGCGTGACGTCGGGCGCTGCGTAGCCACTGCAAATTGATTTGTTCCTATTGGCTATAAAAATGATCTGATCTGATCCAGATTCAGCAATCTGATAGATATGGTCATTATCTATGATTCTGCGTTTTTAGTTTTCTCGAATGTGCAATATTGTGGATGCAACAGATTTTCGTTCCTTTGTGTGGGCGGAAGGGGGTGGCGAAATTTTGAGATACACGTTTTATAGTAAGATCTAACAGGAGTGCGGATACCAAATTTGGTTACTCTAGCCTTAATAGTCTCTGAGATTTTTGAATATCCCAGATTTTCGTCCTTTGCGGGGCGGAAGGGGGTGTGGCGAAATTTTGAAACAAACTCGTCTCGGTCCGATATATTAGGAGTGTGGATACCAAATTTGGTTGCTCTAGCTTTTGTAGTCTCTGAGATCTAGGCGCTAATGTTTTACTCTAAGCAAAGCCGCCTATGCTACGTGTGTGTTAGAGAGAGACAGGGCGAGAAAAAATGAAATTGTTTTCTTGATGCTGGCTATAATAATAATACGATCCAATTCAGATTCCGCAGTCTTAAAGATATGGTCATTCTCTACAATTCTACGTTTTTGGTTTTCTCATATCTTTAAAATTGTGGATGCCACAGATTTTCGTCCTTTGTGGGGGCGGAAGTGGGCGGGGCGAAGTTTTGAAATATTTTTGTAGCAGTGACATATCACAGAAGTCTGGATCCAAAACATCGTTGCTCTAGCTCTTATAGTCTTTGAGCACTAGGCGCTGAAGGGGACGGACAGACGGACGGACGGACAGACGGACAGGGACAGACAGGGCTCAATCGACTCGGCTATTGATGCTGATCAAGAATATATATACTTTATGGGTCGGAACGATTCCTTCTGGACGTTACACACATCCACTTTTACCACAAATCTAATATACCCCAATACTCATTTTGAGTATCGGGTATAACGAGGGGAACGTTGTGAGTTGCTGCGGACACCGCAACTCTACGGTTATACCCGATACTAAGTCAGTATGGCTCTCCTCCGGCAGACGCCGCTAATATTAAACGACACGACAAAGAGTGCGTGCGAGAGAGACAGAAAATCAGTCTGAGCGTGACGTCGGGCGCTGCGTAGCCACTGCAAATTGATTTGTTCCTATTGGCTATAAAAATGATCTGATCTGATCCAGATTCAGCAATCTGATAGATATGGTCATTATCTATGATTCTGCGTTTTTAGTTTTCTCGAATGTGCAATATTGTGGATGCAACAGATTTTCGTCCTTTGTGTGGGCGGAAGGGGGTGGGGCGAAATTTTGAGATACACGTTTTATAGTAAGATCTAACAGGAGTGCGGATACCAAATTTGGTTACTCTAGCCTTAATAGTCTCTGAGATTTTTGAATATCCCCAGATTTTCGTCCTTTGCGGGGGCGGAAGGGGGTGTGGCGAAATTTTGAAACAAACTCGTCTCGGTCCGATATATTAGGAGTGTGGATACCAAATTTGGTTGCTCTAGCTTTTGTAGTCTCTGAGATCTAGGCGCTAATGTTTTACTCTAAGCAAAGCCGCCTATGCTACGTGTGTGTTAGAGAGAGACAGGGCGAGAAAAAAATGAAATTGTTTTTCTTGATGCTGGCTATAATAATAATACGATCCAATTCAGATTCCGCAGTCTTAAAGATATGGTCATTCTCTACAATTCTACGTTTTTGGTTTTCTCATATCTTTAAAATTGTGGATGCCACAGATTTTCGTCTTTGTGGGGGCGAAGTGGGCGGGGCGAAGTTTTGAAATATTTTTTGTAGCAGTGACATATCACAGAAGTCTGGATCCAAAACATCGTTGCTCTAGCTCTTATAGTCTTTGAGCACTAGGCGCTGAAGGGGACGGACAGACGGACAGGACGGACAGACGGACGGACGGACAGACAGACAGGGCTCAATCGACTCGGCTATTGATGCTGATCAAGAATATATATACTTTATGGGTCGGAAACGATTCCTTCTGGACGTTACACACATCCACTTTTACCACAAATCTAATATACCCCAATACTCATTTTGAGTATCGGGTATAAACGAGGGGGAACGTTGTGAGTTGCTGCGGACACCGCAACTCTACAGTTATACCGATACTTAAGTCAGTATGGCTCTCCTCCGGCAGACGCCGCTAATATTGAACGACACGACAAAGAGTGCGTGCGAGAGAGACAGAAAATCAGTCTGAGCGTGACGTCGGGGCGTGCGTAGCCATGCAAATTGATTTGTTCCTATTGGCTATAAAAATGATCTGATCTGATCCAGATTCAGCAATCTGATAGATATGGTCATTATCTATGATTCTGCGTTTTTAGTTTTCTCGAATGTGCAATATTGTGGATGCAACAGATTTTCGTCCTTTGTGTGGGCGAAAGGGGGTGGGGCGAAATTTTGAGATACACGTTTTATAGTAAGCATCTAACAGGAGTGCGGATACCAAATTTGGTTACTCTAGCCTTAATAGTCTCTGAGATTTTTGAATATCCCCAGATTTTCGTCCTTTGCGGGGGCGGAAGGGGGTGTGGCGAAATTTTGAAAACAAACTCGTCTCGGTCCGATATATTAGGAGTGTGGATACCAAATTTGGTTGCTCTAGCTTTTTGTAGTCTCTGAGATCTAGGCGCTAATGTTTTACTCTAAGCAAAGCCGCCTATGCTACGTGTGTGTTAGAGAGAGACAGGGCGAGAAAAATGAAATTGTTTTCTTGATGCTGGCTATAATAATAATACGATCCAATTCAGATTCCGCAGTCTTAAAGATATGGTCATTCTCTACAAATTCTACGTTTTTGGTTTTCTCATATCTTTAAAATTGTGGATGCCACAGATTTTCGTCCTTTGTGGGGGCGGAAGTGGGCGGGCGAAGTTTTGAAAATATTTTTGTAGCAGTGACATATCACAGAAGTCTGGTCCAAAACATCGTTGCTCTAGCTCTTATAGTCTTTGAGCACTAGGCGCTGAAGGGGACGGACAGAGGGGACGACAGACGGACAGACGGACAGACAGACAGGCTCAATCGACTCGGCTATTGATGCTGATCAAGAATATATATACTTTATGGGGTCGGAAACGATTCCTTCTGGACGTTACACACATCCACTTTTACCACAAATCTAATATACCCCAATACTCATTTTGAGTATCGGGTATAACGAGGGGGAACGTTGTGAGTTGCTGCGGACACCGCAACTCTACAGTTATACCCGATACTAGTCAGTATGCTCTCCTCACGGCAGACGCCGCTAATATTAAACGACACGACAAAGAGTGCGTGCGAGAGAGACAAAAATCAGTCTGAGCGTGACGTTCGGGCGCTGCGTAGCCACTGCAAATTGATTTGTTCCTATTGGCTATAAAAATGATCCTGATCTGATCCAGATTCAGCAATCTGATAGATATGGTCATTATCTATGATTTCTGCGTTTTTAGTTTTCTCGAATGTGCAATATTGTGGATGCAACAGATTTTCGTCCTTTGTGTGGCGGAAGGGGGTGGGGCGAAATTTTGAGATACACGTTTTATAGTAAGATCTAACAGGAGTGCGGATACCAAATTTGGTTACTCTAGCCTTAATAGTCTCTGAGATTTTGAATATCCCCAGATTTTCGTCCTTTGCGGGGGCGGAAGGGGGTGTGGCGAAATTTTGAAACAAACTCGTCTCGGTCCGATATATTAGGAGTGTGGATACCAAATTTGGTTTGGTTGCTCTAGCTTTTGTAGTCTCTGAGATCTAGGCGCTAATGTTTTACTCTAAGCAAAGCCGCCTATGCTACGTGTGTGTTAGAGAGAGACAGGGCGAGAAAAAATGAAATTGTTTTCTTGATGCTGGCTATAATAATAATACGATCCAATTCAGATTCCGCAGTCTTAAAGATATGGTCATTCTCTACAATTCTACGTTTTTGGTTTTCTCATATCTTTAAAATTGTGGATGCCACAGATTTTTCGTCCTTTGTGGGGGCGGAAGTGGGCGGGCGAAGTTTTGAAAAATATTTTTTGTAGCAGTGGACATATCACAGAAGTCTGGATCCAAAACATCGTTGCTCTAGCTCTTATAGTCTTTGAGCACTAGGCGCTGAAGGGGACGGACAGACGGACAGACGGACGGACGGACGACAGACAGACAGGGCTCAATCGACTCGGCTATTGATGCTGATCAAGAATATATATACTTTATGGGGTCGGAAACGATTCCTTCTGGACGTTACACACATCCACTTTTACCACAAATCTAATATACCCCAATACTCATTTTGAGTATCGGGTATAACGAGGGGGAACGTTGTGAGTTGCTGCGGACACCGCAACTCTACGGTTATACCCGATACTAAGTCAGTATGGCTCTCCTCCGGCAGACGCCGCTAATATTAAACGACACGACAAAGAGTGCGTGCGAGAGAGACAGAAAATCAGTCTGAGCGTGACGTCGGGCGCTGCGTAGCCAGTGCAAATTGATTTGTTCCTTTGGCTATAAAAATGATCTGATCTGATCCAGATTCAGCAATCTGATAGATATGGTCATTATCTATGATTCTGCGTTTTTAGTTTTCTCGAATGTGCAATATTGTGGATGCAACAGATTTTCGTCCTTTGTGTGGGCGGAAGGGGGTGGGGCGAAATTTTGAGATACACGTTTTATAGTAAGATCTAACAGGAGTGCGGATACCAAATTTGGTTACTCTAGCCTTAATAGTCTCTGAGATTTTTGAATATCCCAGATTTTCGTCCTTTGCGGGGGCGGAAGGGGGTGTGGCGAAATTTTGAAACAAACTCGTCTCGGTCCGATATATTAGGAGTGTGGATACCAAATTTGGTTGCTCTAGCTTTTGTAGTCTCTGAGATCTAGGCGCTAATGTTTTACTCTAAGCAAAGCCGCCTATGCTACGTGTGTGTTAGAGAGAGACAGGGCGAGAAAAAATGAAATTGTTTTCTTGATGCTGGCTATAATAATAATACGATCCAATTCAGATTCCGCAGTCTTAAAGATATGGTCATTCTCTACAATTCTACGTTTTTGGTTTTCTCATATCTTTAAAATTGTGGATGCCACAGATTTTCGTCCTTTGTGGGGGCGGAAGTGGGCGGGGCGAAGTTTTGAAATATTTTTGTAGCAGTGACATATCACAGAAGTCTGGATCCAAAACATCGTTGCTCTAGCTCTTATAGTCTTTGAGCACTAGGCGCTGAAGGGGACGGACAGACGGACAGACGGACAGACGGACAGACAGACAGACAGGGCTCAATCGACTCGGCTATTGATGCTGATCAAGAATATATATACTTTATGGGGTCGGAAACGATTCCTTCTGGACGTTACACACATCCACTTTTACCACAAATCTAATATACCCCAATACTCATTTGAGTATCGGGTATAAACGAGGGGGAACGTTGTGAGTTGCTGCGGACACCGCAACTCTACAGTTATACCCGATACTAAGTCAGTATGGCTCTCCTCCGGCAGACGCCGCTAATATTAAACGACACGACAAAGAGTGCGTGCGAGAGAGACAGAAAATCAGTCTGAGCGTGACGTCGGGCGCTGCGTAGCCACTGCAAATTGATTTGTTCCTATTGGCTATAAAAATGATCTGATCTGATCCAGATTCAGCAATCTGATAGATATGGTCATTATCTATGATTCTGCGTTTTTAGTTTTCTCAAATGTGCAATATTGTGGATGCAACAGATTTTCGTCCTTTGTGTGGGCGGAAGGGGGTGGGGTGAAATTTTGAGATACACGTTTTATAGTAAGATCTAACAGGAGTGCGGATACCAAATTTGGTTACTCTAGCCTTAATAGTCTCTGAGATTTTTGAATATCCCCAGATTTTCGTCCTTTGCGGGGGCGAAGGGGGTGTGGCGAAATTTTGAAACAAACTCGTCTCGGTTCCGATATATTAGGAGTGTGGATACCAAATTTGGTTGCTCTAGCTTTTGTAGTCTCTGAGATCTAGGCGCTAATGTTTTACTCTAAGCAAAGCCGCCTATGCTACGTGTGTGTTAGAGAGAGAGACAGGGCGAGAAAAATTAAATCGTTTTTCTTGATGCTGGCTATAATAATAATACGATCCAATTCAGATTCCGCAGTCTTAAAGATATGGTCATTCTCTACAATTCTACGTTTTTGGTTTTCTCATATCTTTAAAATTGTGGATGCCACAGATTTTGTCCTTTGTGGGGGCGGAAGGGGGCGGGGCGAAGTTTTGAAATATTTTTGTAGCAGTGACATATCACAGAAGTCTGGATCCAAAACATCGTTGCTCTAGCTCTTATAGTCTTTGAGCACTAGGCGCTGAAGGGGACGGACAGACGGACAGACGGACAGGCGGACGGACGGACAGACAGACAGGGCTCAATCGACTCGGCTATTGATGCTGATCAAGAATATATATAC